>NC_028457.1:17927799-18227799 GCF_000263155.2 Setaria italica | reverse complement strand
ACTGATGAACTTGAGATGCTTTATTGATGTGGTGAATCATGTCTTGGTTCATGAAGGCTGTAGATGAGACTGTCTCTGAAGAGATAGCCGCGTCCGACCCTAAAGTCGGTGAGGCGGCCGTTGACACATTGCCGGAGAGAGTGCTGTCAACAGTTGTGGTAGCCCCCGAGTTAACCATGCCAACTCCATCAGCTGCCATGCCGCCCACTGCTGATCAGGCAGTTCTAGGGCTGCCTGCTGGAGTGGCAAAGGAGGTGTCACCAGTACTTGCTTCTAGCACCTTGCTGTCAAATGTGATCGCTAGCGGTAAGCGCTGTCCTTGTCAAATGTAGTCATTTGAGTAGTACTGTAGTCTTGACTTCGGTTTTGTAGGTCTTGGTGAGAAAACGGCGCCGGCGGCCGTTCCCGCGGCTCCGAGTACTCGGCCGCCTATTGCCGAGAAGAAACGTGTGCGTCTGCCGCCACGTTCAACCCGGTGAGCTCCCTTGTCCTTTCGAACGATGTTGCATTGTCTGGAAATCATGTAGTAACACTTTGGCGGTGCAGGGATGCAGAGGAAACTATCCCTGTAGAAACAAGGCTAGTACCGGACCCTTTGGCCACAACATCTGTTCCTTTTGAGGACATGATTGTTGAAGAAGTTCCCGAGGTTGACCCGGGTCATCTTGGAGCTACGATGTCGATGCTTCAAGACGTGATTCACTCAGTAGAGGAACCTGCTGCTGCATCAGGCTCGGGAAGTGCCGGCCTGTCCGCGTCTTCTGGAGGAGTGCTGGCTGTAGTTGAGAAATCCAAGCAAGCGACTGCTCCAGGTAAATGCCTGTATTTTGTTATTGTAGTTGTAGTCGGTAGCTAATATGGTGAATGTTGTAGGTGCTGCTCTGGGTACAATTCCTCTTGTGGAGAGTACCCAAAGGCCAGTACTCAGCCCGCCTTCTGACTTGGAGCTCCAGAGGGCCATGGATGTGTTTCGGGGCGTCCAGGTAGATATTGCTGATGTTACTGCAAGACCCGAGTAGTCGTGAGGCGTGAAACTTACCACAACGCACTCGGACCTTTTCAGGAAAGAAACCACCAGCTGGAGCAGGAGTGCGCCCTACTGAAAGAAGCACTTCGGGTTCATGAAGTCGGGGCGAAATCCTTTGCCGTGGAGCGCGCGGATCACGCCGTTCTGCAGGAGAAACTCGAGAGCCGCTATAAATCCTTGAACAAGAAGTATCAAGGTAAGCATTGCGACTACTTTGGGTGTGTCCAACTGTAGTTGGTGGTGGCCTGAGTTCTTTTTGCTTTGTAGAGCTCAAAAAATAGGAGGCGTCTGCAAGGAACCAGGTCATTAATTGGAGGAACGGTCATGACCGATTGGCAAATGAAGCCGAACATCTTCGAGCCGCGCTCGCTGAAGCAGAAGCTGCATGCGAGCACCAGCGGGACCGAAAGATGCAGAACGGCGTGATGCTTGCCATGGCCATGGTGGCGTGCAGAGATCATGCCCAGACCTTGGGATGTCTTCGTGGCGAACTCCAAGAACTATCTAGAGCGGCCGAAGATTTGGTGAACGCCATAGCCCCCGTGGAAGGCGCAGGACCGCAATCGCTAGCAGAGCGACTAAGAGCTGCCCTGAGTAAAGTAGCAGGACTTTGCAGGACTGTTTGCAAACAGGTACTTGCAGTTGTGAAGTCCTACTACCCGAGGGCAGACTTGGCGGCGGCTGGTGATGGCGTGGCTCGCAACTGCACAGAGGAGGCCTATGTGCAGTACCTTGAGGAGGCAGAGCCCATTGCAGCCAAGATGTCGGAGTTCGTCTGTTTAGAAGAACTTTGAGCTTTTTGTGTGTATTCTTGTTCTTGTACCAAGTATGTTGATACTTCTGAATATCGAGATTTTGGAGTTTGGGATTCATTCGTCTTGCGAAAAAATGTTGTTAAATCCCGAAGTGTTGCAACTCTGCTGTGTCCGACCCTTTGAGGGAGTAACTCCGCCTCGCCTGACCTCGAGTCCTGGGGTCGGATGCACCCGACCCTTCGCGGGTGGAACTCTACCTCGTCCGACCCCAAGTCCTAGGGTCGGAGGCGTCCGACCCCTCGCGGGTGGAACTCCGCCTCGCCCGACCTTAGGTCCCAGGATCAGAGTAGTCGGAGCCCCCATCGTGTAGGTTAAACTTGGCTTGTAGTAGTCCCAAGTATCGAGTAGTCACAATGCTGTTTGAGTACTCGTCTTCTGAGGGACACGGATGTACTGTACTCAACGATCCTTTGTTGCCGTACGTGTGTACTGAGCTCTTTCGTCCGTTGCAGAGGCACGGGTGTACTGTGCTCCTTTGTCTGTTGCAGCATGAGTGCAGTCACATGGGTGGAGTCAGGAGTCATCAAACTCATTGATCACGGGTACACAGTAACTCTTGGGCCGGTCGTAGTTGGAGCTTTCGGCTATAAATAGAGCCATCTAGTGGGCGAGCCAACTCAAGCTCCTGAGTTGCAATGGATTGCTTGCGGTTGCTTCTGTTTGAGTGTAGAGAGCCAGCAAAGAGCGCACCGGTGCTAGAATATTCCTCCTAGATTAAGGCCACCTTGCCTCCACAGGCTCTTGCGCTCGTAGGGATACCCGCGATGCTAGAAGAATCCTCGTAGGAGGGTTCGTTGCCTGCCTCATCTCGTAGCTACTGATCCAGCGGAGTACGCGCTGGAACTCGCAGCGAGTGATGGGTGATGAGTGCCGCGGTCTTCATCCCGGTCTGAAAGATAGTGGGGGTGCGGCCGTAGAGTAGATAGGCTTCGCAAGGCTAGCAAAAGAGCAGCCTTGGTTCCCTCTAGGCGCGTCTTCCCGGTTTTGACGTTGCCGCTATCCTGGTGATGGCGGTAATGGAGTACCTGGACGTGCCTTGGGTAGGACACCAGGACGTGGCTGCGTTTTGCGCAGCTTCCTTGCATGTAGGCCCCTCCTACGATCGGCAAACCTGAGTGGTCTTGTGATATAGTAAAAGCCTGAGACTTAAATGCAGCCCGCCAGTAGGCAGTTGCTTGTAGTCGTTGTTGAGTCAAGTCCTTGTACTCGTATGTAACTTGATGTATTCTTGTTTCAATAAAGAAGAGTTTTTGTATTGATAGCGCGTTGAAGCGAACACCCCTTGAAGCCGATAGCCGAGTAGTCGTCCCGAGTAGTTGCCTGGAAGTGGGTACTTGAGTGCTGCTACGGGTAATAGCAACAAAGGTGTTCTATATTCCAATAGTTTGGGACCTGTTCTCCTGAGAGCTCTTGGAGTCTGTAAGATCCAGGTCCTGTAACCTTTGATACGATGTAAGGGTCTTCCCATGGTGAATTGAGTTTGTGCAATCCTGATGTGTCTTGAATACGCTTAAGGACCATATCGCCTGAGTTAAAAGATCTTTCCTTGACGTTTCGATCGTGATAACGCCTTAAACCGTCAACGTATCTGGCAGATTGCACCAGTGCTGCGCATCTTGCTTCTTTCAAACTGTCAATATCCGTTCGTCGTGTTTCTATGGCAAGCTCTTCGTCATATTGTTCGACGGATGGTGATTGCCACATGATGTCGGCGGGTAGTATGGCTTCTGAGCCATATATCAGGAAGTAAGGTGATAGCCCCGTAGTCTTGCATGGTTGGGTACGTAGGCCCCACAAGGCATTGGGTAACTCTTTGAGCCATCGGCCACCTTTGGTGTTGCCAACGTCATGTAGTCATTTCTTCAGAGCATCGAGTATCATGCCGTTAGCACGCTCGACTTGACCGTTGGCTCGCGGATGAGCAACCGAGACATAGCAGATGTCGATGCCGCTGTTCTCGCAATACTCCCAGAAGTCATGATTGTTGAAGTTTGACCCGAGATCGGTGATAATCCTGTTGGGAAAACCATAATGATGTACGATCTCATCCAAGAAGTCGAGAACTCGGTCTGCCTTTGGGCAAGTGACTGGTTTGACCTCGATCCACTTGGTGAACTTGTCGATTGCCACGAGTACTCTGTTGAATCCTCGTGGCGCAGTTGGTAACGGGCCAATCATGTCGAGCCCCCAGCAGGCAAATGGCCATGTTGGAGGTATTGTGACTAGCTTGTAAGCCGGCACATGTTGTTGTTTTGTGAAGAATTGGCAACCTTTGCACTTCTGGACTAGTTGCTTGGCGTCGGCCAGAGCCATCGGCCAGTAGAACCCTGCTCTGAAAGCCTTGCCGACTATTGTCCTTGAAGAGGCGTGGTTGCCGCAGATTCCTCTGTGTATTTCCTCTAGGATTTCTTGGCCATCTTCTCTGGTGACACACTTCATGAGTACTCCAGATGATGCACCTTTCCTGTAGAGCTTGTCTCCGACTAGAACGTAATTCTTTACATGTCGGGAGATTTGCTCGGCTTTATTCTTGTCAGATGGTAGCTGGTGATCTTTGATGTAGTTGATGAAGGGTGTCCTCCAGTCGACTTCTATCATCATGATCTCTCGAGAACCGTCAGTAGTCGGGACTGCTGGCAGTGTGACCTGTTCAGGTATGGACGGCTTGCGTAGCTCGTGTACGAAAATTCCTGCTGGAACTTTGGCACAAGTTGAGCCCATTTTGGATAAGACGTCGGCAGCAACGTTGTTGTCGCGGACGATGTGATGGAACTCCAAGCCGGAGAATTTGTTTTCCAGTTTACGGACTTCTTTGCAGTAAGCGTCCATGTTATGCTTGTTGCGGTCCCACTCATCATTGACTTGGTTTATGACAACTAGGGAGTCGCCGTACACCAGTAGGCGTTTGATGCCGAGGGAGATCGCAAGGCGAAGGCCGTGTAACAGTGCTTCGTACTTGGCTTCATTATTGGATGCTTCCTAGAATATCTGCAGCACGTACTTGAGTTGGTCTCCTTTGGGGGAGATGAGTAAGACTCCTGCGCCGACCCCTTTGAGTTTGAGGGATCCGTCGAAGTACATTACCCAATGCTCTGGTTGCTCGACTGGAGTAGGAACTTGATTTTTAGTCCACTCGGCTATGAAGTCGGCCAAAGCCTGAGACTTGATTGCTGTCCTTGGCTTGAAGCTCAAAGTAAGAGTTCCGAGTTCGACTGCCCATTTGGAGATTCTACCCGTGGCATCTCTGTTATGGAGAATTTCGCCAAGAGGGAAGTCGGAGATGACCGTGATACTATGCTCTTGGAAGTAATGGTGCAGCTCCTGGGAGGTGAGCAGAATAGCATATAATAGCTTTTCTATCGGTGGATACCGAGTTTTGGAGTCCGAGAGTACTTTGCTGATGAAGTAAACGGGTCGTTGAACCTTGTAGGCATGGCCTGGTTCAGACCGTTCGACTACCATTGCCGTGCTGACGACATGAGTGGTAGCGGAGATGTATAGGAGCAAGTCCTTGTTCGGCGAGGGAGCAGTGAGTACAGGAGGCTTTGACAGAAAGTCTTTGAGTTGTGTCAATGCCTTATCTGCCTCTTCCGTCCATTTGAACTTGTCCTAGCGTTTGAGAAGCTTGAAGAAGGGTAGTCCCCGTTCTCCAAGTCTCGAGATGAACCGGTTGAGAGCGGCCATGCAGCCGGTGAGTTTCTGCACATCTTTAATGCTGGCGGGAGCCTACATGTTTGTGATGGCAGATATCTTCTCAGGGTTGGCCTCAATGCTGTGATGGCTAATGATGAACCCGAGTAGTTTGCCGGAAGGTACTCCGAAGACGCACTTAGTAGGATTGAGGTTCCATCGGAAAGCGCGTAGACTGGAGAAAGTTTCCTCCAGGTCGGCAATGAGTTCCTCCCGGTGTCTTGTTTTGACGACAACGTCGTCAACATAAGCTTCGACATTGCGATGAAGTTGTTTTTCAAAGCACATCTGTATGGCCCTTTGGTAAGTTGCTCCGGCGTTCTTGAGTCCGAAGGACATTGTTTTGTAGTAGAAAGCTCCAAAGGGCGTGATGAACGCTGTTTTGGCTTGATCTTCCTCTTCGAGGCTTATTTGATGATAGCCGGAGTAGCAATCGAGGAAGCATAGCAGGACGCACCCAGCGGTGGAGTCGACCACTTGATCGATCCTGGGTAACCCGAAAGGATCTTTCGGGCAGTGTTTGTTGAGGTCGGTGTAATCGACACACATTCTCCATTCGTTATTTTTCTTGCGAACAAGCACAGGATTGGCGAGCCAGTCAGGATGGAAGACTTCCTTGATGAATCCTGCCGCGAGTAGCTTGGCTAACTTTTTTTTGATGGTGTTGCGTCTGTCCTGAGCGAAATGGCATAGTCGTTGCCGTTTTGGAGTAGCTTTGGGATCAACATTAAGGGAATGCTCGATCAGTTCCTTGGGCACACCTGGCATGTCGGCCGGTTTCCAAGCGAAGATATCGTGGTTAGCCCGAAGAAAACTGACGAGCGCGAGTTCCTATTTAGGATCCAGCCCTGTTCCGATCAAGGCTGTCTTGGAAGGATCTCCGGTCTGGAGGTCGATCGATTTGAAGTCTTGCTCACTGGCGGGTTGCACCTTTGTGGAGCCCGACTTGTTTTCCGGGATCTCGAGTTCAGTTGGATGGAGTTTCTTTGAAGCTGTGAAGACTTGCTTCATGGGACTGGGAGATTGAGTAGTCGCAGCGATCTCCACGGCTTCGGTGTCACACTCGTAGGATCTCCGGAGATCTCCTCGTAGCGTGAGATCGCCTTTGGGACCTGGCATCTTGAGTACCAGGTAGACATAATGTGGAATGGCCATAAACTTGCTAGTGTTGGCCGTCCGAGTATGGCGTGATAAGAAGTCTCGAAGTCGGCGATCTCGAATTTGATGTACTCGGTGCGGTAGTGTTCCTTAGTTCTGAAGGTGACTGGAAGGACAACCTGTCCCAGCGGTATGGCCGCGTTCCCGGGTACAATGCTGTAGAAAGGTGAATCCGTTGGAGTAAGCATGTCTGTGACGTTGAGGCACATTTTTCTTAATGTTTTGGTGAAGATAACGTTGAGACCGCTCCCGCCATTGATGAGTACTTTGGTTAACTTGGAACCTGCCACAACTGGATCCAAGACCAGTGGAAAACGGCCAGGTTCTAAAAATTTTGTCCATTGATCCTTTCTGCTGAAAGAGATTGGAACTTCCGACCACTTTAGCGGTGCGGGGTCCGTCGGCTCGATGGCCATGATCTCCCTGAGTACGAGCTTGTTGGCTCGCTTGGATGCTGTGCCAGGGATGCCACCAAAAATGACATTAATGGTTTTTGAGGCTAGTTGGAAATCACCATCTTCATCTTCGTCGTTGCGGGCTTTGTTTTTACCCTTGTCTTTGTTTTTGGCGTACTCTTCAGGAATTGGTGGTGCTGGCAAGTCTTGCATGACTCGACGCATGCTGTAGCAGTTTAAAGCGGAGTGTTTGCTAGTCGGATGTCATGGGCACTACTTTTTGAGTAGCTCCGTGAAGGTTGGTCCGTCGTCATTTCTGCATTGTCCCTTTTTCCCGGAGCTGGTCATGGCAGCAATAGTGTTGTCGGGCTTCCTTTTGCGATTATGGTTGCCCGGATAGGAATTCCGAGCATCGTTGTGACGAGTTTTATCTGTGTCATTATTGTGGGTGTTGTCACGTCCGCGGTTACGGTGGGAACCAAACCGCTCACGTTCTTTGTCTTCTTCATCGGCCCACTGTTGCACCATGAGCTTGAGTTCTTTGACATCGGCTGACCATCGACGACCGAAGTCTTGGTATGTTCGTCGATCGTAGAGTCCGTTTTGGAAACACTCGATGACGTCTGCTTCGGAGATGTCTACTATGGTAGCCTTCTTTTCGAAGAACCGTCGTATATAGTCGCGCAGGGTTTCGCCCTCTCTCTACTTAATTTGTTGTAAGTCAATCTTGTTACCTGGTCTAGCCATGGAGCCGGCGAGGTTGTTGGTAAAAGCCTTCGTCAAGTCTGCCCAGGAGTCGATGGACTTGGGTTTAAGTGACTCGAGCCAGGTCAGTGGTGCAGGTTCCATGCATATGGGAAAATGAATGACTTTGGTGTCGTTGTTGCCTCCGGCTGCTTGGACGGCTAGCGAGTAACAGCGTAGCCATTGAATTGGATCTTGCTTGCCATCGTACTTGGTAATGCCGGTTGGTTTGAACTTTTCAGGTAATTTTGTTTTCATTACCCGGTTTGTGAAAGCAGGAAAGTGATTGTAGCTGTCGACTTCCCGTTCACGCCGACTGTTAAGGATTTCTCGTAGATCGCTGATTTTAGACATCTCGTGGTTCTTGCGAGTAGGGTGAACACTTTTAACCGAGTTGGTGCAGCTGGCTTCACCTACATCCTTCTGTTGACTAGGAGCTTTGTGCTTGCTTGACCTTGGCTGTGTTGCCGGGGCTGGTTGACTGCCTCATCGTTTCGTGGGGCGGCATTTTTATCTGCAGCCCCCCTGCTTCCATCTGTAATGCGAGGAACGGACGGGATTGGTGATTCTTTGTCAAGCAGCTTGTAAGCTTGCTCTGCGAGTTGTGCAATTAGTCCATTGCCACGCTGCACGAGTTGAGCTGTGGCTGCATTATCATTATCTTGAGGCATCGATGTCGTCAAAATGTTGATGGAAGCGATAGCCGCAAGTGGAGTGTTGTGCTCCTGAGCCTGAACTGCGTTGAAAGCCCGTTCAAGATTTGTAATAGGGATATTTGTAGCCATTGACTGTCGACGCTCAGCTTGAGTAGTATTGCGCGCCCTTCATTGCTTGCGCTGTTCAGGAGTTTCATTGTCGGCTGTAGACTCATCGTCAGAGATGTTGTTGACTTGTGCTAGTCGCCCGGGGGTTCTATTCTGGCTAGTTCCCGGGTTGTTAACTGGAGTAATAACAAGTATCTCCCTGTCCGGGTAGTAGCTTCTGGAACTTGATGTAGCAATCTCTGTGTAGCTTCCTTCGTGGTTAGATGTAAGTGGAACGTCTTCTTGATATGGCAAGTTGTCTATATGGGCGATGAGGCACGAGTTGTAGTCACGGTCGAGAAAAGATGGTCGCAATCCCGGCCAATGGACGAATCTGTCTTGTGGCGTCGAAGTTATTACCAACCCTTGAGCTGGACCGCATAATGGTATTTCTGGAGAGTAGGGTGAGTCGGAGTCGACGTCCTCATCGTACCCGAGTTCGACTCGGGTTCGAGCAAGCGAATCTTTATAAACTTTTGTGGTGTTGCGAAGTCCGTGCAGGAACCGCTTTGAAGTCGAAACTAATTTGGATGCTGACTGGGGTCGACGAATCCGAAGCGAGTTCGACCCTAAGTACAGGGGTCGGCCGAGCCCGACCCTGGGAGGGAGTAGCTCTGCCTCGCCCGACCCTGAGTGGAACTCCGCCTCGCCCGACCCCGAGTCCTGGGGTCGGGAGAACCTGACCCTGTGGGAGGGTAGCTCCGCCTTGCCCGACCCCGAGGCCTGGGGTTGGCGAAGCCCGACCCTGTGGGAGGGTAGCTCCGCCTTGCCTGATCTCGAGGAAGGCTCCGCCTCGCCCAACCCTGAGTGCTGGGGTCGGCGGAGCCAAGCCCTTGAGCGAGACATTGGAGTAGTGCGAGGCGAAGTCGAATCCGACGCGTAGTCAAACTTGAGCTTGACTTTGAAATCTTGATTTTTTCTGGTTTCTTCTCCTGAGAGTCGACGATCTGGCGTCGGAATGATCCCGAGCCTTCGGCGACGCAGAGCTAGGATCCGAAAACGAAGGTGGCACCGGCTTCAATGAAGAAGACGGGCCTGATGATGACTTTCTCCATTGAGTTCTCGCTGAGAAACTCGACGAGATCCCCTACCTGGCGCGCCAGCTGTCGGTGTTTTAGACCGGCAACCCGCCTAGGGGTACCCTAGGTGGTCTTTTATGCGGTAAGGGTCGTCGAGAATCAAGGAATCAATGGTGACGCAAGGAACACGATTTAGACAGGTTCGGGCCGCTAGATCGCGTAATACCCTACGTCCTGTGTGTTGGTTTGTATTGATGTGTGTTCTGGTCCTGAAGGATCCATTTTGAGGGGGGTCCCTGCCCGGCCTTATATACCCGGGAGGGTAGGGTTACAAGTCTGAGTCCTAGTCGGGTACTATTACAGAGTTCTACTCGGTATCGTCCGAGTAGTTTTCCATAAACATACAATACTAGTCCGAGTAGGATACGCCCATCCTTGTTCTGATCTCGTCCCGAGTACGTCCCATAGTGGGCCGCCCAAGGCCTACTCGTGGGTCTAGGGAGTAGTCCCGACACCACCGCCGCCGCCCTCGCTGGAGTAGAGACAGACGCGGCTGCACCGCCACTGCCTCATCGAGCACCATCGCCGGCCATCCTCCATCCCCAAGCCTGTGGCAGAACCGCCCAAATTAACTTAGTTAAAGCGCCCTTATGTCACCTAACACGCGATCATGTGCTTTAATCAAGTTAACTCGGTGGTCCATCGGATTTCATCCGATAAACCACTTAACACAGGATCAAAAAAGCAAAGCTCACATGAAGGTGAGTGGTTCCAGAGATTACAATAGTCCATCTAGATTAAATAAGTGCATCAAATTATTACAACATCAAGATCGATGATGAAGCCAATCATGACATCAATGATCCCGATCCTTGCCATCCGAGGAGGGATCCCACTCAACCATCCAACCAGGAGGAAGTTGGGGAGGCCAAGTGCCACTTGCAGCAAGCTCAGAGGCATCAACATCACCTGAAAGAGATATGCCACAACAAGGTTGAGGGACTATGCTCAACAAGACTTAACCGACTAAAGGTACTATTCCACCAACACCTAGACATGCAAGATTTTTGGCTAGAGGGGTTGGCTTTTGCCAAAAGCGACTAGTGTAGGTCCATACTTTCAATAATTTAGCCACAAATTCTACGTTCATTTACCAGTCTAAATTAGAAACTAGACTAAACAAGCATAGTTTCCAAGCAATTTAGTGCAAGTAACCATATTAGATCATCATCATCTTTCATTCTTACGCAGTGTAACATAGCTATCATGTAGTCCCAAACTGTGAGAGGCAGATGAATCGATTCGAATTTATTAACCATGCATCGAGAACCTAATCCCACGACATCCGCGCACCGCGAAGGCTCACTTCATTTGTCAGCTGTCCCCATCAATTCCCAGACCCGTGTCGGGCCCACTTCCCTTGGTACAAGGCTCCATGGACCTGGCCTCTGCCGTTCTATGACCACACTTGTCACCACATGCAGCCGCAAAGGAACTCCATTCCAAAGACAGTGGAATGATCCGCTCACGTCCCGGTTCAATCAGGTACTAGGCTTCCCATCCCATACTAGGTATGAGATTAGTACTTTCAACACTTGATCACGAACACTATCACATCTTGACCTTAGTCCAATTTCATGTAGATAGACGGGGCAATCCACCGACCACTAAAATAGTTCACACAGCCCTACCCCGTCCATCGTCCTAATAGTTGTAACAAAAAGGAGAGCAAACAACTCCTATAACTCGCGAGTGATAGGCAATTATTCGACTTTTACCGAGTCCTATTAAGCATTGCAACTACTCGACTTCAAATACTAGTGTTCATATCAAAAGGGTGCCTATCTCATGCCATGCATCTAGGGTTTCAAACAATTCCTGCAACATAAATGCACAAACAAGGCAAATAATTGTATTGCAAGTATATAAAACATAGGAATTTATGCTCCGGGGCTTGCCTTCATGTGGGAAGGTAGCAAACTAGTCTTCGGCTTGCTCGGGCTCGGCTCCGATGGGTTGCAGATGAGCTACGGCTCCTTCTTCTGGCGCTGGGTGAAGCTCGTAAGTCCCGTCAGCAAGGTTCAGCTCTACACGAAATGCAATGCATCGAGTTAAAGTTTCCAAGCTTTCTCATAGGATGTAACGCACAAATTAGTACAGAAGAAGTTATATTAGAGCGACATTCACCTAAACAAGGTTCTACACCTTCTTTATCTACATAAGGAAAGTGAGGTTTGGTACAAGTCGGGGGTTGATTTGATGGCGATTGTGTACATATATGCACCTTAACTTTATTAAACTTTAGATCGGAAAGCTATCCTATTTCTAAATGTTCTTTTGTACCTCTTCCAATATAACCTTTATTTGCTTAAGGTAGCATATACTTAAACATTTTTAAAACAGAAACCATAATGAAACTGGTCATGAAATCTTATAGTGAGTTATAGGGGTGATATAGCCTTCGATGAATTTTTCACAATTTTTAGTGAAGAGCATCTTTTTCCATACATTTACCCTATTTATTCTTCCCTAAAAAGGAAAGTGGTCTTTCTTTCTATTTCTGGTTGGTTCCATATTTTTCCCACAAACTACATTACACCACTGACTTATTCCAAAAGTTTTCATATTTTTATCATCTCTGGTTTAATTATTGTGCAAAAGACAAAAGCAACCTTAGATTTCTATGGCCAAACTAAAATAGAGGTTTAAACATCTGAGACAGGATCCCCATGATTTTTATGAGCTTCCATTCTCTTAAATAAGCACTTGAGAGTTGGATTTAACTTTTAGCATTCTTCTGTGATTAGTTATGATTTAAATAGCTTAAACAAGGATTAAATCATATAACATTAATCGGAGCAGAGACATGTGCCAAAAGTATTTTTGTTAAAAACTACTCTTCATACTGAGTCTAGCAAAATTGGTTTCACATTTTTTTGATTTTTCTATAAGTTTTGGTGAATTTCCAAAGTTAAATACATTTTTTGCCGGTTATAAAAGAAAAAAAGAGGTAAACTTGCGGTCTAGCCCCTAGGTCTACTCTTTAATTATGTAGGGGTCCCTGGTCTTGGCACTAAAGCCCTTTACTCGACTTTTTAAACTGCAATCAGGTCCCTAGCGCGCGAGCGGCGGCGGCCGGCCCAAATTTCGGCGATTCGCCGGCGGCCTAGGGACGGTAAGGGGCCAGGGAGGCTTACGGGCTCACCTTAGGCCAGTTTGAAGCAGTTGGGGGCAACGGGGAGGCTCGATCGGGGCGGAATGATGTGTTGGGATACGAGGTAGGCTACAGTAGCGCAAATCAAAATTTCTATCGTGTAAAACCAGGAAGAACTGCCGTATAAGGATCACGGGATTACCAGTCGATGCACTACTGGTGCGGAAGATGTAGATATACGTCGATGCAGTGAAGACGATCACGTAGTCGTACGTAGTCGATCAACGTAGACGTCCAGCAGCTCCTCAGCAGCTCGTCCACGTGCAACAAGATCGCCCCCGGTGCCGCGGCTCGTCGTCGGCTCGTCGTGGCTCGTCGGCGGCTCGTCCAAGTGCTGCAGGCGCAACACCTCCAAGGTATCCACACGTGCAGGGAGGAAGCGTCGCAAGCTGGACTGCTAGATCCACGAGTTGCAACAGGCGAGGGCGTGGGAGGCGCGGCAGGTGTGTTTCACCAAAAGGTGTCAACCCTAGGGCGCCCCCACCCCTCTATTTATAGAGGTTCCTAACGGGCCTCTGGGTCCGAGGCCCATTAGTTCTTCTAAACCTAATCCAACTCGGATCAGATCCGAATTGGGCTTCCAGCCCCTTAAGTGTGTGACCCTATGGGTTCGGATACGTATAGACATGGCCCGAGTACTCCTACTCAGCCCAATAGTCGGTAGCGGCCTCTAGCAAGACGTGCCAACTCCTATACGCACACGAAGATCATATCAGACAAACCATCACAACATGATATACATGCTATTCCCTTTGCCTCACGATATTTGGTCTAGCTTCAAGCCGACCGCTCTTTCTCGATCCTGTGATTCGGAATCCCTTTGTAGGTTAACTCTTAACCGTACGTAGCATGGCCATGCATTTTCGGATCCGATCACTCGAGGGGCCCAGAGATATCACTCTCAATCAGAGAGGGGCAAATCCCATCTTGATTGACCATGTCTCATAGCATGCTTCTTGACAAACCTGAAAGCTACCTTTATAACTACCCTGTTACGGCGTAGCGTTTGATAGCCCCTAAGTAGGTCGATCCACATCTAGAATACATGCGACAATCTCAGGTCTAAGGACAAAGCGTATATGTTGTTTAAAGTGAGAACTACTTCTCGTGTTGGGTCAGTCCTAGCACATGTCTCCACATGTGTCCACATTATTAGTTCAACATCTCCATGTCCATGACTTGTGAAACATAGTCATCAACTAATACATGTGCTAGTCTAATATTCATGTGTGTCCTCACATGAACTCCGAATAGGGACAACTTTAGAATAACCATACAAGTAAAGAGTTTCACATACAATTCACATAATTGCAAATCAATTCAAGTAGCCTTTAATGGATATTCAATGAACACAATATACAAATCATGGATACAAATGGAATATCATCATCTCTATGATTGCCTCTAGGGCATACCTCCAACACGATGCAAGGGCAGAGAGCTTCGGGTGGCGGTGAAGTACGACGGTGTTCCAGCGATAGCGGCACTCTTCGCAGGCAACGAGCAGGCTCTAGAGCTGCGCGAGAGAGAGGCGAAGCGGCTGGTGGTGTCGGTGAGGTGAGGGGTGGAGCGGAAGGGGCAGCTCCATGGTGAGCTCGCGCGGCGGCATGTGAGCGCGGAGCAGAGGAGCTTGCGGTGGCGGATCTTGGCGAGCAGGTGAGGTTCTGGACGGGGTCAACTGGAGTGGAGAGAGACGCGAAGGGGAACGCGGTAGTGCCGGCGGGGTTTATATAGGCGCCGGAGCTCGTGGCTGGCCGGTGGGCTAGAGGGGAGTGGAGCACGTGCTTAGCCTGCGGGAGTGGTTTTGTCAACGGATCAGAAATGTTCAGATCTGTGTGTATTTTGCATATCTTGATCTCACCCCGGTTAACAAAGTCTCGAATGAGATGAAATCGCCGCATTACGTGTTTGTTCATCTGGTGGTTCCTTGGCTCCTTTGCTTGCGCAATTGCCCCATTATTATCACAGTAGAGATTCAATGGGCTGGACGCATTCGGGAACACACCAAGCTCAATGAGGAAATTTCTTATCCAAACACCTTCCTTCGCGGCTTCCGAAGCCGCGATGTACTCGGCTTCTGTCGTAGAATCGGCCACCGTCTCCTGCTTGGAACTCTTCCAACTAACAGCACCACCATTTAGCGTGAACACAAATCCTGATTGTGACTTTGAATCATCTCTGTCGGTTTGGAAACTAGCATCGGTGTAACCTGTTACAACGAGCTCCTCCTCACCTCCATAGATGAGAAACATATCTTTAGTCCTTCTCAAGTACTTAAGAATGTTTTTCACCGCTGTCCAGTGACTCTCACCTGGATCAGATTGGTGTCTGCTTGTCATACTTAGCGCATATGAAACATCTGAGCGAGTACTTATCATTGCATACATGATAGATCCAATAGCCGAGGCATATGACACTCTACTCATGCGATCCCGCTCATCAGCAATCGAAGGACACTGAGTCTTGCTGAGATGTATGCCATGTGACATAGGCAAGAACCCTTTCTTTGCCTCTTCCATGCTGAACCGCTTCAACACTTTGTCAATGTAAGTATCTTGGCTTAAACCTATAAGCCTTCTCGATCTATCTCTATAGATCTTAATGCCCAGAATATATGCCGCTTCCCCTAAGTCCTTCATCGAAAAACTATTTTTCAGTGAAGTCTTTACGGACTCAAGCATAGGAATGTTATTTCCAATCAGTAATATGTCATCCACATATAAGATTAGAAATACTACAGAGCTCCCACTAACCTTCTTGTAAACACAAGACTCTTCTTCGTTCTTGGTGAAGTCAAACCCTTTGACTACTTCATCAAACGAATGTTCCAACTCCTAGATGCTTGCTTCAATCCATAAATGGATCTCTGAAGCTTGCATACCTTTCCAGCATTTTTAGGATCGACAAAACCCTCGGGCTGTATCATATACACGTCCTCAGCTAGGTTTCCATTCAGGAAAGCTATCTTGACATCCATCTGCCATATCTCATAATCGAAATATGCAGCTATAGCTAGAATAATCCGAATGGACTTAAGCATCACTACGGGTGAGAAAGTCTCGTCGTAGTCAACTCCTTGAACTTGTCGAAAACCTTTTGCGACAAGTCGTGCTTTATAGATGTGAACATTTCGATCCATGTCCTTTTTCTTCTTATAGATCCATTTGCACTCTATGGCTTTAACACCATCAGGCGGGTCAACCAAGTTCCAAACTTGATTGTCTCCCATGGACTCTATTTCGGATTGCATGGCACTCTGCCATTTTTTGGAGTCTGGGTCCATCATTGCTTCTGCATAGGTCCCAGGCTCATCATTGTCCAACACTAATATTTCCCGCATTTCGCGGAGCCTTGCTGACCTTCGTGGTTGTGGCGGTGCTTCTCTTGCCATGGGTATCTCAACTTGTTCTGCTACGTTAGCATCACTCATTGATTCTTGCCCGATCGGCTCATCTTGAACTTCTTCAAGATGCACTGTCTTTCCACTCTTTTCTCCTTTGAGCAACTCTTTCTCTAGGAAAACCCCGTTTCGAGTGACAAACACTTTGCCTTCTGATCGGTTGTAGAAATAATATCCCAAAGTTTCCTTTGGATATCCCACGAAAATGCACTTATCCGACTTGGGTGTGATCTTGTCCGACTGAAGTCGCTTGACAAACACTTCACATCCCCAAATCTTTAGAAAAGACAAACTAGGAACCTTTCCAGTCCATATCTCATATGGTGTCTTAACTACAGATTTAGATGGTACCCTATTAAGTGTGAAAGCTGCTGTTTCTAGAGCGTATCCCCAAAATGACAACGGTAGGTCCGACTGGTTCATCATTGATCGAACCATGTCTAACAAAGTTCGATTACGTCGCTCGGACACACTGTTTCTCTGAGGTGTTCCAGGCGGCGTAAGTTGTGGAACAATTCCGCAACTCTTTAGATGATTGCTAAACTCGTGGCTCAAATACTCGCCTCCACGATCAGATTGTAAGGCCTTAATTTTCTTGCCACGCTAATTTTCAACTTCATTCTGAAATTCCTTGAACTTTTCAAAGGTTTCAGACCTGTGCCTCATCAAGTAGACATAGCCATATCTACTAAAATCATCAGTGAAAGTTATGAAGTATTGGAATCCTCCTCTAGCTGTCGTGCTCATTGGTCCGCATACATCACTATGTACGAGTTCCAACAAGTCTACTGCTCTCTCAAGAAATCCTGTGAAAGACGTCTTGGTCATCTTGCCTAGCAAGCAAGCCTCACATGTCTCGTATGATTCAAAATCAAACGAAGTTAGAAGTCCATCAGTATGGAGCTTCTTCATGCGCTTTTCACTTATATGACCCAAACGACAATGCCACAAGTAGGTAGGACTCAAATCATTAGACCGAGGTCTTTTAGCACTTACATTACAGACAGGTGAACCATCAAGATTTAAAACAAATAATCCATTCACAATGGGTGCAAAAGCCATAAACATATTATTCTTAGAGATCACACAACCATTGTTTTCACTCGCAAATGAATAACCATCCTTCATCAAGCATGAAGGAGACAAAATGTTTCGACTTAAACTAGGAACGAAATAACAATTATTCAACTCCATAATAAATCCTGATGGGAGGTGGAGTTGCATCGTCCCGACGGTCAACGCAGCAACTCTTGCATTATTGCCCACGCGGAAATCAACTTCTCCTCTTTCCACGCTTCTACTTCTTATCATTCCCTGCATCGAATTGCAAATATGAGCAACCGATCCGGTATCAAATACCCAAGAATTAATAATTGTATCAGCGAGAAATATGTTGTCTATAACATTAACAACAAGCGTACCTGAGGTAGAAGTACTCTTACTTCCGCCATTCTTCAAGGAAGCTAGGTACTACTTGCAGTTTCTCTTCCAGTGACCAAGTTCCTGACAGTAAAAGCACTCTTTGTCTGGAGCAGGACCAGGTCCAGTTTTAACCTTGGGCGCTGGGTTTGGCTTGGACGTTCCAGGCTTGCCCTTCTTCTTCCAAGAATTGCCCTTCTTCTTAAAGCTAGGCTTGTTCTGTATAGCCATCACATGGCTGGTACTAGCACTTTTCTTGATGTCAACCTCTGCTGTTTTAAGCATGCCACACAGCTCATTCAAACCCTTCTCCGTCCCATGCATATGGTAGTTCGAGATGAAGTTCCCATAGCTAGGCGGAAGAGACGAAAGAATGAAATCAGTGGCCAACTCTTGGCCCAGTGGGAAGCCCAGCTTCTCCAACCGTTGAGTGTAACCAACCATCTTGATTACGTGTGGTCCTACTACTGCGCCTTCTGCTAGCTTGCTCTCAACAAAGGCCTTAGACACATTGAACCTTTCAGTCCTGGCCTGTGTGTGGAACATGTCTCTAAGCGCCACGATCATATCGTGCGCCTCATGGTTTGTTTCGAACTGCATCTGCAGCTCGGGTTCCATGCAAGCAAGCATAAGGCAGCTTACTTTGAGATTAGCATCACATGCTTTCTTGTAAGCATTCTTAGCAGCAGTGAGTGCATCATCAGCAGGTTCTTCTGGCAGTGGGTTGTCTAGAACATCTTCCTTTTTCTCAGCCCTGAGAACAATTCTCAGGTTACGGATCCAATCCGAGTAATTTGTTCCATTCAACATGTCCTTCTCAAGGACCGAACGCAAAGCAAACGGTGTAGTGCTGCTAGGTGCCATTTAATCTACAACAAAGTAATGCAAAATACACTAAGACAAACGTATCCATGATAGAGCAAATCACATTAAACTATTTTAACAGAATCTACTCCCACTAAAATCAATATCCCTCTATTGAAACTTAGTGATTCAGGATCCACAACTAACAAGTCCACTAGTGAGCTTTAGCATCACCGCTAGCAAACAAGGTAGATCGGTAAGCAACTTTTGCTAATCATATCACATATGACTCCTGTTGTTGGGTGACATCTCTATGTCTCGGCGCCCAACCTTTATGCCCCAAGGTCCTTAACCGTTAAGATGACCTTGTCAAGCAAACCAACCCTTATGCGTCTAAGTGTCCGACACAAACCCGTCTAGTCAAGGAAAACTAGTGGTACCCTAATTTCATAGACCCACCACTAATTGTACAAGACATGGGACGGTGCAAGTTTTAGTTGGGAGGGCATACTAACTTAAACTTTGTGAGGGATCGTTCTACTTCTAACATCATAGCATGCAGAAAGTAAAACATAAACAGAATAGCATTCACACAGTTGTGACACAGTATGGCCCGTTTTCATATGGTGATCTCCATCTCCATAGAACCTGTTCACCATGTTGATCTCCATCTCCATGTTCCATGTGCGCCATCCTCCTGGTGATGAGTCCTCCAAGAACTAGAACATGCTATTACGCCTAATAGCTAGTAAAGAAGCGAGTAATGAAGATTACATAGTTGCTTGGATCATCACAGATTGGTACGCAGACCGTTAAATACAATAAAGTGACAACACATATGGCTCCTGCCGTGTTGCCGTACGCGCGACACGCAGGTCACGAATGAGTTACACACATGCATCACATACACAAGAGGGCCATACTAATCACAAGATACAAACATACATCCTGCAAAACAGACTTAGGCGTCCTAACGTTCCAAACTTCGGAGGCCCGAAACTCCATCTTCCAAGCCAAATTTGGGAAATCTAATTTCACCGAAAACGGCGAAGCGGTTGAATTTCATGTGTAACTTTTTTGTAGATCAATTTTTATATAAAATTCGCCCCGATCCGAGATCGTACCGAAAAGTTACGGCTGATTTACCGAAGCATACGCATATGGCAAAAATCCCGACCCCGGCAGTAGATCCCATCTACTATTGCACATCTAATGCGCCTGGCGTATGACCCTGGATTTCGATTTGACCAATCATATTGATCTTCGCTCACTGCAACTGGATTTACGTGTATCACTTAACTCCGATGGCGGAAACCGACCGGTAGGAGTATGTCGTTACACTACCATTGCAGCAAAGGCAAGAAACCAGGACATAGATCAAACTGAAAACTCGCATATCTCCATATGCACGCATCCCGAATCCAAAACTAAGCAGCTACGGCTCTAATACCACTGTTGGGATACGAGGTAGGCTACACTAGAGCAAATCAAAATTTCTACCGCGTAAAACCAGGAAGAACTGCCGTATAAGGATCACGGGATTACCACTTGACGCACTACTGGTGCGGAAGATGTAGATATGCGTCGATGCAGTGAAGACGATCACGTAGTCGTACATAGTCGATCAACGTAGACATACAGCAGCTCCTCAGCAGCTCGTCCACGTGCAACAAGATCGCCCCCGGTGCCGCGGCTCATCGTCGGCTCGTCGTGGCTCGTCGGCGGCTCGTCCAAGTGCTGCAGGCGCAATACCTCCATGGTATCCACACGTGCAGGGAGGAAGCGTCGCAAGCCGGACTGCTAGATCCGCGAGTTGCAACAGGCGAGGGCGTGGGAGGCGCGGCAGGTGTGTTTCGCCAAAAGGTGTCAACCCTAGGGCGCCCCCACCCCTCTATTTATAGAGGTTCCTAACGGGCCTCTAGGTCCAAGGCCCATTAGTTCTTCTAAACCTAATCCAACTCGGATCAGATCCGAATTGAGCTTCCAGCCCCTTAAGTGTGTGACCCTATGGGTTCGAATACGTATAGACATGGCCCGAGTACTCCTACTCGGCCCAATAGTCGGTAGCGGCCTCTAGCAAGACGTGCCAACTCCTATACGCACACGAAGATCATATCAGACGAACCATCACAACATGATATACATGCTATTCCCTTTGCCTCACGATATTTGGTCTAGCTTCAAGCCGACCGCTCTTTCTCGATCCTGTGATTCGGAATCCCTTTGTAGGTTAACTCTTAACCGTACGTAGCATGGCCATGCATTTTCGGATCCGATCACTCGAGGGGCCCAGAGATATCACTCTCAATCAGAGAGGGGCAAATCCCATCTTGATTGACCATGTCTCATAGCATGCTTCTTGACAAACCCGAAAGCTACCTTTATAACTACCCTGTTACGGCGTAGCATTTGATAGCCCCTAAGTAGGTCGATCCACATCTAGAATACATGCGACAATCTCAGGTCTAAGGACAAAGCGTATATGTTGTTTAAAGAGAGAACTACTTCTCGTGTTGGGTTAGTCCTAACACATGTCTCCACATGTGTCCACATTATTAGTTCAACATCTCCATGTCCATGACTTGTGAAACATAGTCATCAACTAATACATGTGCTAGTCTAATATTCATGTGTGTCCTCACATGAACTCCGACTAGGGACAACTTTAGAATAACCATACAAGTAAAGAGTTTCACATACAATTCACATAATTGCAAATCAATTCGAGTAGCCTTTAATGGATATTCAATGAACACAACATACAAATCATGGATACAAATGGAATATCATCATCTCTATGATTGCCTCTAGGGCATACCTCCAACACTGTTTGCATGCTCCACCTGACCGTTGCAACGTGGGTGCGCTACTGAGGAGTAGTAAATGTCGATGAGGTTATCTTGGCAAAAGTCCTAGAACTATGCGCTAAGGTTGGTTATGATCCTGTTAGGCACTCCAAAGCAATGCATAATTTCTTCCATAAACTGAGCCGCTTTAGCCGACTCAATGCTGGTGACGGCCTTGACCTCAATCCACTTTGTAAATTTGTCAACTGCCACAAAGATATGTGTGTAACCGCTCGGAGCAGTTTTGAATAGTTCTACCATGTCCAGCCCCTAGCATGCGAAAGAACATGATGGTGGGATGGTGCGCAGAGCCTAAGCCAGGAGGTAGTGTTGCTTGGAGAAGAATTGACACCCTTTGCATCGTTGGACGAGCTCCTTTGCATCGGCTACTACTGTTGGATAGTAGAAGCCAGAGCGGAAGGCTTTACCGACCAAAGTGCTTGAGGTGGCGTGGTTGCCACATGTTCTTGATTGAATTTCATGCAATAGTTCAATGCCTTCGCTTTGTAAAACACATTTCATCAGTATCCCTATGGATGCAGCTTTTCTGTAGAGTTCTTTCTGGGATGATGTAGTTTGCACGGCGCCGAGCTAATTTTTCATGCTCCATTTTATCCTCGGGCACCATCTGGTCAGTGATCAAGAGAATGAATGGGGCACGCCAATCTTCTTCTGCCTCAATCATCATGATGTCAGTGGGTTTTGGGTCAGCCAGAGTCTGAGCATTGGCATCATTGGCCTGGTCCGGGTCCAGGATATTTATGGAAGGTTTTTCGGAGATCTTGAACAAATACGCCGTATGGAACCTACGCGCGCTTAGAGCCGAGCTTGGATAGGACGTCAGCAGCGATGTTATGGTCCCTGGGGACATGATGAAACTCGGGGCTGTCGAAGTGGGCTTTGAGCTTGCGAATTTCTATGCAGTAAGCATCCATGGAGTCCTTAGTGCAGTCCGAATTCTTGTTGACATGCTCGATGACAACCTTGGAGTCACCGTAAGTGAGAATACGCTTGATTTCGAGGGAAACGACAATGCAGAGGCCGTGGATGAGAGCTTCGTACTCGGCGTCATTGTTGGTGGCCTTGTAATGGATCTAGAGCATGTACTTGAGCTACTCACCTTTGGGGGACATGTAGAGGACCCCCGTGCTGGCTCCTTCAAGGTTGAGGGCTCCATCAAAGTACATGGTCCAGTGTTCTCGCCTCTCCAGGGAGGGTGGCTTTTGGATTTCCATCCATTCTACCATGAAGTTAGCCAAAATCTATGATTTGATTGGGTGGCGTAGGCAAAATTCGAGGTGAAACTCACCAAGCTCCACAGAACACTTGACAACTCGGCCATTGACATCTCTGTTGTGCAGGATTTCACCAATAGGGAACAAGGATACCACACAAATCTTGTGCGCCTGGAAGTAGTGACATAGCTTTCATGATGATACCAGCACTGCATAGAGTAGTTTCTGCACCTGGGTATAGTGGGTCCTGGAGTCGCTGAGGACTTCGCTGACGTAATACAGCGGCTGTTGCACTGCGTAAGAATGGTTAGGTTCTTGGCGCTCCATAACTAGCATGGTGCTGAAAACATTCGTTGTTGCGAAGATGTAGAGGTACACTATTTCTTGATCGGCTGGGGCCATCATGACAGGAGGACTGGTGAGTGTCGGTGTTTTAGACCGGCAACACGCCTAGGGGGTACCCTAGGTGGTCTATTGTGCGGTAGGTGCCGTTGAGAACCAAGGAGTTAATGGTGATGCAAGGAACACGATTTAGACAGGTTCAGGCCGCTAGATCACGTAATACCCTATGTCCTGTATGTTATTTGTATTGAACTTGGGCGAGTTGTCTTTGAGGAGGTCCCTGCCCGCCCTTATATGATCGGGGGAGCAGGGTTACAGGCTAGAATCCTAGTCAGATACAGTTACAGAGTCCTACTCAGTGTAAATAGGGTAGTTTCCATATGTATGTCGACTAGTCTCCGGGAATCCGAGTGGGCCATGCTCCTATGTTGCGTAGCCCCTGAGTCTTGATTACGTCCAAGTACGCCCCTTAGTGGGCCGCACAGGGCCTACTCATGGGCCTAGGATGTATGCCCGACAAGCCCCCGAGTACTTTGTAGTCGAGCGGAACAGTTCCGAGTACCTAGAAACCACTACCAGAGTAGTTCCCAGTGCAGCGGTTAGTGTCTTTGAGTACTGGAATACTGTCGTGTGGCTGGAAGGTACTCTTTGTCTGTTTTTGCTTCGAGTTGTTTCTTCCTTGAGAAATTATATGGTAGTGCAATGACAATCGCACTCCATATGGAGTAGCCCCCGAGCCTTAGTTTGAATCGAAGAATCAGGCTGAGGGTCAATCCCGTGTTCTGGTTATTCTAGCTTTAGTAGTCTTCAAAAAAAAGAAAACTTTGCCAGCGGGTACAGTATCCGCAGCCCCCGAGCACTTAGGTGATTTTCCGTGGTCGATGAAGTGGTCAAACCTCTTGATTTGAGTAGCCGTTGGATATTTATAGTGATAAATCCAGTTTATATCTGACCGTTGCTTAATTGACGCATGGAATCCGGAGGTGATGGGAATATAACAGGGGGCCCCGCTTATGATTAGGGTTATATTCTTTTTAGCAGATCTATTTTGTCCCCCCCTTTGTTCCTGTTCATCTTTGAGCCGTCATGCTTTCCATTGCCGCCACCGCCATTGTTGCTTTCTCCTTGGCTTTCAGTGAGATCTACCAACGATCCTTCTATTCTTCCCCTTTCCTGAGGCTGACTAATGCGTGTCAAGAAGATGGGGAAGAAACCGGAGAAAACCCAGGGTCAAGCTACGGCCGCCAGTAAGATGAGATCCAAATCAAAAATGGGGAAAGAACTTGTGCTACCGGCGCCAAAGTGTGGCCCGATGAACCAGACTGCGCCACCACCGCCTGGGATCACCTGGCAGAACTCTGTGATGAAGGAAGCGGCTGTTCAGGCTTTGGTTGATGCTAAGCTTCTTCAACCAAAGCTTCAACTCGAGTGGAGGCTTGCATTTGGTAATGCGTGGCAGTTCGAGGAGCATCCGAAGGAGACTATCATGCTTGCACACTTTGTTGAGAGAGGACTGGCTGTGCCCACGTCTGATTTCTTCAGAGGTATTCTCGAGTACTACAAACTCCAGTTGGTTCACTTGAACCCCAATGGCGTGCTTCATATGTCCATCTTCATACACTTGTGTGAAGTATACCTCGGTGTCCCTCCTAGTATTGAGGTTTTTAGGAAGCTGTTTCGCTGTAAGCCACAGCATAGTGCGATTAGGACGGAAGTTTTTGGAGGTGTCGGGTTTCAGCTTAGGAACTCGTGTGCTTATATTGACTATAATTTGAATGATTCGCATGGTGACTGGAAGAAAAGATGGTTTTATATTGGGAATCATGACCCTGTTTTGCCGGTAGTCACTAGGCATGCTCCCAAGCACGCGGAGAATTGGGTGAGCGAGCCTGAAGACACCCCTGAGATTTCCAACTTGCTGTCTCAAATTGCTGAGTTGAAGTCGTTGGGCTTGACTGGCATCAATGTGGCTACCGGTTTTCTCAAACGGAGAGTTCAGCCTTTGCAGTAGTGAGCTCACTCAGGCTTGGAGTACTCGGGTTTTGATGACCTATCGCGTATGTCTCCTGATGACATATCTGATGATGATGTGGGAGCGTTGCTGGCGAAGTTCTTCAGAAACTATCAGGGGTTACCGGTTATTCCATGAGTCCTTCGTCAATTTGACAGTTGGTATGGGCCAAAAGAGGTATGTTCTTTTGCTTGACTTGTATTTTTTCTAGATGTTGGGATATCTTCGAGTAACAATTTGTTTGCAGTCCCGGGTTCTTTTTGGCTTTCTGTCGCAGTCTGAGGGGGAGGAGATAGTCGTAGCTGATTCTAAAGATGAACCTTCTCCTCCTGCTAAGAAACGACGAGTAGTTCAAAAGAGGGCTTCTACGCAGTCTGTTTTGACGTCGAGTGTGACCCCTGAAGGGTCGCAGAGTACCAAGGTACGTAGTCATTGTTCTTGGTAATTTTTGTGTATTTGTCTGGAATCTTTGATGATCTTAGTTTATTGGGAAGGCTATCAACTCTGCTCCTGGTGTTGACGAGGCTACTTTCGCTGAGGTAGTCGTTATTGCCAAGGATGCTATGGTCAGTGTCGCGGCTTTTAAAGAGTTTCCAGTGGGGGTGTCGCTTGTAGACTCAGGAGCAGCCCTCGAGCCTGCAGCCCCAGCACCATCACCTACCGAGTTGCCAGTCCTTGACCAGGCAGTCGTAGATGTGCCTGCTGAGGTGGCAGACGTTGCGAAGGCACCAGTGTTTGCCGCTGGTGGCTTGTTGTCCGATGTTATTGCTTGTGGTGAGTTTTTTTGTTTATTTTGGTAGTATGAGGTATCTCGTAGTCTTATCCTTGGTTTTTTCAGGACTTGGCGAAAATACTGTGCCTCCGACTGACCCTGTGGTGCCGAGTACTCGACCGGCAGTTGTTGAGAGGAAACATGTACGATTGCCACCGCGGTCATCTCGGTGGGTTTTGATTGAATCTTTGTATTTTTGAACTTCTGAAGGACGAGTGATGACTGTGTTTTTGATCCAAGGACGTGGATGATACTATCCTTGTGGACACAGGAGTGGATTCCAATCTCCCGACTACACTCTCTAGTCCCCTGGTTGATTTGACGATGGATGACACGCCCGAGGTTGACACGAACCATCTTGGTGCCACCATCTCCATGCTTCAAGAAGTTATCCGTTCGGTGGAGAGTCCTATGGTCCCTTCGGGTTCTGGGGGTGTGCCATCTTCAATGTCTGTTGGTGGTACCCTAGCTTTAGTTGATGTGACTAAAGCGGATGAGGCTGGTGCACCAGGTATATGTAGTCAGAGTACAGGTGCTCTTTTTGAAGTTGGCGTGTTGTATCCTGTAATGACTAATGTGTGTTGTTTTCGCAGGTACTATCTTGGGTGGATCTCCAGAGCCTCAGATTGTTACAAATACTGATGGTCCAATGCTCGAGCTGCCATCGGAGTCAGAGTTTCGGAGAGCTGTCCAGAGCTTTTAGGTGTGTTATCTCTTTTGACTCACTATTTTTTGCCAAAAACTTGACGACTTGCTTTTGGTTACAGGATCTTTATGACAGATCTCAAAGGAATGCTCGGGCCCTCCAGGAGTGAAATGATTTTGTGCAATGATTGGCACAATTGGAGCAAGAGTGCAGCCGTCTCACCGAGTCCTTGAAGGTTCATGAGGAGGCTGCGAAGTCTTTTGCCGTAGAGCGGAGGGATCATGAAGTTTTGCAAGAGAAGTTGGAGAACCGCTATAAGTCTTTGAACAAGAAGTATCAAGGTGGGTACTTGTGATTTTTGAGTATTTTGATTATAGTCGAGGATTTTGATCTATTCCTTTATTGCAGAGCTTAAGAGAAAAGAGGTTGTTGCGAGTAGCCAGCTTCTTGACTGGAGAAATGCTCATGACTGGGTGGCTGACGAAGCTGACTGTCTCCGGGCATCTCTAGCTGAGGCTCAATTTGCGTGTGAGCATCAGAGGGATAGAAAAAATTAGAATGGAGTTATGCTTGCTATGGCCATGGTGGCCTGTAGAGATCATGGCAGGACCATAGGAAGGCTTCGAGGTGAGCTCCAAGAATTGACTGATGCTGTGCAGAACGTGGTAAATGCCATTGCTCCTCTTGAGGATGATGTTGAGCCTCGTTCATTAGTCGAGCAGCTGAACACAGCTCCGAGTAAGGTTGCTGGCCTCTGCAAGGCTGTTTGTAAACAAGTCCTTGCGGTGGTCAAGTCATATTACCCGAGGGCAAATTTGACAGCAGCTGGTAATGATGTTGCTCGGAACTACACGGAGGATGCTTATGTGCAATATCTCGAGGAGGCTGAGCCAATTGCTTCAAAGATGTCCGAGTTTGTATCTTTGGAAGAGCCTTAGGCTTGTATAGTCTTGTAATCTGCCGAGTATTTTGTTTATCCAAGACAATCTCTGAATTTTGTTTGAAGTCCAATGAATGATTGTTTTTGTCAATCTTTGTCGTTGGGAGCAAATCTGGGTACTAGCCGAGTAGTCGTTGAGAGCATCTTGCTAACTCGTCAGTACTTGTTGTCACGAGCGAATAGTAACTCCCGAGTGGGTGGTGGTTGTGGCGTTTGGCTATAAATACACTGCCGTGGAGGTCGATCAAGGTCAGGCTTGAGTAGCAATGGATCGCTTTCAGTTGCTGTTATTTGATTGTAGAAAACCTTCGAAGAGTACTCCGGTGCTAGAAGATTCCTCGTAGATTAGAGCCACCTTCCCACCACATACTCTTGCACTCGTAGGGATAGCCACGATGCTAGAAGAATCCTCGTAGGAGGTGTAGTCGCATGCCTCACCTTGCAGCTCGTGATCCAGCTAAGTCCGTACTGGAACTTGTGAGTGATGGGTGATGAGTGCCACGGTCTTTATCCGGCTCTCTTATTGGAGGTGGAGGTGTGGCTTGCAGTGTGGGACGGTTCGCCGAAGCTAGCAAGGGAGCAGTCTTGGTTTTTTCTCCCTTATGCAGCGTAAGGGATTCATCATTGCCGCTGTCGAGGTAGCGGTGGTGCAGGAGTTCCTGGTGTTGTTTGGGAGGAGGACCTGGATATGGCTGCGTTTTGCGCAGCTTCCTTGCATGTGGGCCCTTCCTTTTGAGTAGTCGGTAGGCCTGTGTGGCCTTGTGATATTGTAAAAGCCTGAGGCTTAAATGCAGACTATCAGTAGGCGATTGCTTGTAGTCTTTGCTGTGCTATTTATATTGTATTTTGAGTACTCTTACTCTGTTATGGGTAATCATATGTAACTTCAGAATTTTGTTCTGTTTGAAGCAATCTTGAGTAGAAAACTGCTTTGTCCTTTGAAGTTTTTGGAACTCGTACTAAGGCTTCGTTGCCTGCAGGTATTTTGATGAACTAGTCTTGATAAAGTCGTGTATCAAGAGTAGAGTATCAGTAGTCAGAGTCGGGCTGTAGGCTCTGAGTAGCTGACAATAAGTGTTTGTTTGAGAGGCATGGGGCGAAGGCCTGAGTACATTGTCTACTATGGGTAGTAGTGACAGAGATGTTCTATATTCTAGGAATTTGGTATTTGTTCGCCTGTGAGCTCTTGTAGTTTGTATGATCCAGGTCCTATGACCTTGGATATGATGTAGGGACCTTCCCATGGCGAGTTGAGTTTGTGCAATCCTGATGTGTCCTGGATTCGTTTGAGGACCATGTCGCCTAAGATAAAGGATTGCTCTTTAATATTGCGGTCATGGTAGCATCTTAGCCCGTCGAGGTATTTGGCTAATTGTATTAGGGTTGTGCATCTTGCTTCTTCCAGACTATCCAGATCCAGTTGTCTTGTTTCTTTTGCTATTCCTTCATCGTATTGTTCAACTGTAGGAGAGTGCCACATGACATCTGTGGGGAGGATAGCTTCTGACCCATATACAAGGAAATAGGGGGAGAACCCAGTAGACTTGCATGGTTGGGTTCATAGTCCCCATAGGACATTAGGTAGCTCTTTGAGCCATTTGCCTCCTTTTGTGTTGCCGATGTTGTGTAACCTTTTCTTGAGTGCTTCGAGTATCATGCCGTTAGCACGCTCGACTTGTCCATTGGCTCATGGATGAGCAATTGAGACGTAGCGGACGTCAATTCCATTGTTCTCGCAATATTCCTAGAAATCATGGTTGTTGAAGTTGGATCCCAGGTTGGCATGCTCGACTTGTCCATTGGCTCATGGATGAGCAACTGAGACGTAGCGGACGTTAATTCACTTGTTCTCGCAATATTCCAAGAAATCATGGTTGTTGAAGTTGGATCCCATGTTAGTGATTATTCTATTTGGAAAACCGTAACGGTGTATGATTTCATCTAAGAAGTCGAGGACTCGGTCTGCCTTGGGGCAAGTGACTGGTTTGACCTCGATCCATTTGGTGAATTTGTCGATGGCCACGAGGACTCGGTTGAAACCTCCTGGCGCAGTTGGCAGTGGTCCTATCATGTCTAGCCCCCAGCAAGCGAAGGGCCATGTTGGAGGGATTGTGATTATTTTGTAGGCGGGGACGTGTTGCTGTTTAGTGAAGAATTGACAGCCTTGGCATTTTCGGATCAATTGTTTTGCATCATCCAACGCCATTGGCTTGTAGAAGCCTGCTCAGAAAGCTTTGCCTACAATTGTTCGTGAAGATGCGTGATTGCCACAGATTCCTTTGTGAATTTCTTCCAAGATTTCTTGGCCATCTTCTCGGGTGACACATTTAATGAGTACCCCTGATGATGCGCTTTTTCTGTAGAGCTTATCTCCAACTAGAATGTAGTTTTTCCTCATCGGGAGATTTGTTCAGCTTGATTTTTGTCAGATGGTAACTTGTGGTCTTTGATGTAATCGATGAAGGGTGACCTCTAGTCGACCTCTATCATCATGATTTCTCGATTAGTTTCTGTAATCTTGACCACTGGTGGTGTGATTTGTTCTGGTATGGACGGTTTATGGAGTTCGTGTACAAAAATTCCTGCTGGAACTTCTGCATGAGTTGAGCCCATTTTTGATAATACGTTAGTGGCTACGTTGTTGTCGCAGACAACATGATGAAATTCCAAGCCTAAGAACTTGTTTTCTAGCTTACAGACTTCTTTGCAGTAGGCGTCCATGTTTTCCTTATTTTGATCCCATTCGTCATTGACTTCGTTAATAACGACTAGTGAGTCACTGTATACTAGTAGTCGTTTGATTCCGAGGGAGATCGCGAGACGAAGGCCATGTAGCAGTGCTTCGTACTCGGCTTCATTGTTTGAGACTTCCCAAAAGATTTTAAGTACGTATTTTAGTTGATCTCCTTTTGGAGAAATTAAGAATACTCCTGCACCGGCTCCTTCAAGCTTGAGGGAACCGTCGAAGTACACAACCCAATGCTCTGGTCTCTCAATCGGGTTTGGTACTTGGTTTTCTATCCATTCAGCCATGAAGTCGACCAAAGCCTGAGATTTGATAGCTGTCCTTGGTTTAAAGTCTAAAGATAGAGCTCCGAGCTCTACTGCCCATTTGGAAATTCTACCCATGGCATCTCTGTTGTGGATGATTTCGCCGAGCGGGAAGTCGGTGATGACTGAAATGCTGTGTTCTTGAAAATAATGTCATAGCTTCCGTGAGGTGAGCAGAATTGCGTAGAGCAGCTTTTGTATTGGCGGATACCGGGTTTTGGAGTCTGAGAGTACTTCATTGACGAAGTACACGGGTCTCTGGACTTTATAAACGTGGCCTGGTTAAGATCGTTCGACTACTACTGCGGTGCTGATGACATGAGTAGTAGCTGCTATGTATAGGAGCAAGTCCTCGTTTGGGGATGGAGCGGTGAGGATTGGTGGTTTTGACAGAAAGTCTTTGAGTTGCGTCAATGCTTTGGCTACCTCTTCTGTCCATTTAAACTTGTCCTGTCATTTGAGAAGCTTGAAGAAGGGTAGTCCTCGTTCTCCAAGTCTCGAGATGAATCGATTAAGGGCTACCATGCAGCCCGTGAGTTTCTACACATCCTTGATGCTAGCTGGTGCGTGCATATTTGTGATGGCAGGTATTTTCTCTGGGTTGCCCTCAATGCCGCGATGGCTAATGATGAACCCTAGTAGTTTGCTGGAAGGTACACCAAAAACGCATTTGGTAGGGTTAAGTTTCAAGCAAAAAGCTCGTAGGCTTGAGAAGGTTTCTTCCAAATCGATGATTAGGTCCTCCTGGTTTCTTGTTTTGACGACTACGTCGTCCATGTAAGCTTCTATGTTGCAATGCAATTGTTTTTCGAAGCACATCTGTATAGCGCGCTGGTAAGTCGCGCCCGCGTTTTTTAATCCAAATGACAATGTTTTGTAGCAAATGGAGTGATGAAGGCTGTTTTAGCTTGATCTTCTTCTTTGAGGCTTATCTGGTGGTAACCTGAGTAATAGTCGATAAAGCATAGTAAATCGCACCTGGCAGTAGAGTCGACTACTTGGTTGATCCTGGGTAGTCCAAAAGGGTCCTTTGGACAGTGTTTGTTGATATCTGTGTAATCGCCGCACATTCTCCATTCATTATTTTTCTTGCGAACGAGTACAGGGTTGGCTAGCCAATCAGGGTGGAAAACTTCTTTGATGAACCCTGCTGTGAGTAGTTTGGCTAGCTCTTTTTTGATTGCTTCTCGTCTGTCTTGGGCAAACCTCCGAAGGCGCTGTCATTTTGGGGTAGCTTTGGGATCAACATTTAGAGAATGCTCGATCAGCTGGCTTCCAGGCAAAGATATCATGGTTATCCCGAAGGAAACTGATGAGCACGGTTTCCTATTTAGGATCTAGCCCTGTCCCAATCAGAGCTGTCTTAGAAGGGTCGCTGGTCTGGAGATCAACTGTTTTGAAGTCTTTCTCACTTGTTGGCTTTACTTTTGCTGACCCTGACTTGTTTTCTAGGATTTCGAGTTCTATTGGATGAAGTTTCTTTGAAGCTGAAAAAACTTGTTGCATTGGGCCGGGTGCTTGAGAAGTTGCTGCAATCTCCACGGCTTCGGTGTCGCATTCATAGGATCGCCTTAGGTCTCCTCGTAGCGTTAATTCTCCCTTGGGTCCTGGCATTTTGAGTACCAAGTAGACATAATGTGGTATAGCCATGAATTTTGCCAGAGCTGGTCTCCCGAGTATGGCATGGTAAGAGGTCTAGAAGTTGGCGACTTCAAATCTGATGTACTCTGTTCGGTAATGTTCCTTAGTGCCGAAAGTAACTGGTAGGACGACTTGTCCTAGCAAGATGGCTGCGTTTCCTGATACAATTCCATTAAAGGGTGAGTTTGTTGGAGTGAGCATGTCTGTGACATCAAGACTAATTTTTCTTAGTGTTTTGGAGAAAATGACGTTGAGTCCGCTTCCGCCATTGATGAGTACTTTTGTCAGTTTTGAGCCTGCAATGACAGGATCAAGTACTAGGGGAAATCGGCCTGGTTCTGAGAAGTTTGTCCATTGGTCCTGTCTGCTAAAGGTTATGGGTACCTCAGACCATTTTAGCGGTGTTGGATCTATTGGTTCGATGGCCATAATTTCCCTGAGTACCAATTTAGTAGATCGCTTGAATGCGGTACCCGGGATTCTGCCAAAAATGACGTTGACTGTTTTGGAGGCGGTGTAGAAGTCTCCTTCTCCTTCTTCATCTTTATGGACTTTGTTTTTGCTCTTATCTTTTTTCTGGTTATACTCCTCGGGAGGTGGTGGTGCGGGTAAATCTTGCATTACTCAGCGCATGCTGTAGCAGTCTATTGCTGAATGTTTGCTATTTGGGTGCCATGGGCATTATTTTCTGAGTAGTTCGGTGAAGCTTGTTTTGTTATCGTCTTTGCGGGATCCTTTCTTTCCTGAGTTGGTCATGGAAGCAATGGTGTTGTCAGTTTTCGTTTGCGATTTTGGTTACTCGAAAAGTTGTTTCGAGTATCGTTGTGTCGGTTCCTGTCCTACTCGTGGCAGTTATTGTCGCTCTCGCGATTGCAATGGGAGCCGAATCGTTCATGCTCTTTATCTTCTTCATCTGCCCATTGTTGCACCATGATTTTAAGGTCTTTGACGGTGACTGGTCGTCGTCTACCGAAGTCCTGGTATGTTCAACGATCATAGAGGCCATTTTGGAAGCACTCGATGATGTCTATTTTTGAAATATCAACTATAGTGGCCTTCTTTTCGAAGAATCGCCGTAGGTAGTTGCGTAGTGTTTTGCCTTCCTTTTGTTTTACTTGACTTAGGTCGATCTTGTTGCCTGGTCCGATCATGGAGCCTGCGTAGTTGATGGTGAAAGCATTTGTCAAATCCTCCCAAGAGTCAATTGTTCTAGGCTTGAGTGACTCAAGCCATGTTAGGGGCGCGGGTTCCATGCATATGGGAAAATGGATGACTTTGGTGTCATTATTGCCTCCGGCTACTTGGATTGTCAACGAGTAGCATCAGAGCCATTGAATTAGGTCTTGCTTGCCATCATACTTGGTGATTCCTGTTGGCTTGAATTTTTCAGGTAGTCTTGTCCTCATTACCCGTGTTGTGAAGGTGGGAAAGTGGTTGTAGTTGTCGACTTCTCGTTCGTGACGACTATTGATTATTTCCTGTAGATCGCTGAAATTTGATACTTCATGATTTTTCCTGATATGGCGAGGACTTTTTGCAGAATTGGTGCAACTGGCCTCTCCAACGTCCTTATGTCGTACTTGAGCTTCGTGTTTGTTCTGTCCTTGGCTAAGTTGCCTTGGTTGGTTGATTACCTTGTTGTTTCTTTGGGTTTTGTGAAGGTCATTGTCGACTGCAGCACCCCTACTGCCCTCTTGATGAGCTGAGTTGCGGGGGACAGATGGGATTGGTGATTCTTTATCGAGTGGTTTGTATGCTTGTTCTGCGAGTTGTGCAATTAGTCCATTGCCTCGCTGCACAAGTTGAGTTGTTATTTCGTTGTCTCTATTTTGAGGTATGAGAGTTGATATGAGGTTGATTGAGGCAATTGCTGCAAGTGGAGTGTTGTGCTCTTGAGCTTGTACTGCATCAAATGCTCTTTCAATGTTTGTGATGGGAATGTTTGTGGCTAGCAATTGACGGCATTCAGCCCGAGTAATGTTTCATATCCTTCTTTGGTTTCTTTGATCGGAAGTTTCGTCTTGTGGAGCGTTAGCCGATGACTCATCCTTTGAAACGTTGTCGAGCTGCGCTATCCGTCGAGGGGTTCTCAGTTGGCTAGTGCCCACATTATTGTTTTGAGTGATGACAAAAATTTCTCTGTCTGGGTAGTAGCTTCCAGAGCTTGATGTTGCGATTTCTGTAATGCTCTCCTCGCGGCTTGAAGTGAGCGGGACGCCTTCTTGGTACGGAAGGTTGTCTATGTGAGCGACAAGGCGTGACGCATAGTCGCGGGTAAGGAGAAATGGCCTCATTCCTGACTAGTGAACGAATCTGCCTTGCGGTGTTGAAGTTATTACCAAACCTTGGGCTAGCCCTGATAACAGGATTTCTTGGACGTAGTCCGAGTTGAAGTCGCAGTCCTTGTCTTCCCCATGCTCGAGTTGAGTTCGGGTGAGGAGACCTTGGTAGACTTCGGCTGTATTGCGGAGTCCGTATGGGAATCGTTTTGGAGTCGAAGTCGACTTGTGAGGTGACTGGGGCTCCGGCTTGTGTCGACTAATCCAAGCTGATGTCGAGTCCGAAGCGTAGTCGAACTCGGTGTCGCTGATTTTGAAAAGTTGGCTTTTCTTGGCAAAGTCCCCCATCTTTTGCTGATTAAAGCTTTTGTCGAGAGGTTTCTTCTCCTGGATACTGATGATCTGATGCTGAAATGATCCAGCGCCGTCGGCGATGCAAAGCCAAGATCCAAAAACAAAGGTTGTGCCTGCCTCGAAGGTGAAAATAGGCTTGATAATGATAGGTGCCATTGAACTCGCGCAAAGAAACTCGGCGACTTCCCCTACCTGGCGCGCCAGCTGTTGGTGTTTTAGACTGGTAACCCACCAAGGGGGTACCCTAGGTGATCTTTTGTGCGGTAGGTGCTGTCGAGAATCAAGGAGTTAATGGTGACGCAAGGAACACGATTTAGACAGGTTCGGGCCGCTAGATCATGTAATACCCTACGTCCTGTATGTTGTTTATATTGAACTTGGGCGAGTTGTCTTGGAGGGGGTCCCTTCCCACCCTTATATGATCGAGGGAGCAGAGTTACAGGCTAGAATCCTAGTCGGATACAGTTACAGAGTCCTACTCGGTGAAGACAGGGTAGTTTCCATATGTATGTCGACTAGTCTCCAGGAATCCGAGTGGGCCACGCTCCTATGCCGCGTAGCCCCTGAGTCTTGATTACGTCTGATTACGCCCCTTAATGGGCCGCACAGGGCCTACTCGTGGGCCTGGGATGTCTGCCCGACAGTGAGGAAAGCTTTGAGCTCTTCGAGCACCTTGATGGCCTCGTCGTCCTACACAAATTTGTCTGCCTTTTTGAGGAGCTTGAACAAGGGCAGGCCTTTTTCGCCAAGTTTGCTCATGAAATGGCAAAGGGCTGCCATCATGCCAGTGAGCTTCATGACATCCTTTCTATTAGACGGTTTCATCATGTTTCTGATTGCATCCACCTTGATAGGGTTGGCCTTGATGCCACGCTAGTTGACCAGATCGAACACCAAAGACACACTTTCTGGTGATAACCCGAGTAGCAGTCGAGGAAGCAGAGCACGATGCTCCCTGCCATAGAGTCTATGTCTTGGTCCATATGCGAAAGAGGGAAGGGGTCCTTAGGTTAGTGCTTTGTTTAGGTCGGTGTAACCAATGCACATTCTCCATTCACCGGTTTTCTTTCTTACAAGGACTGGGTTTGCTAACCAGTCGGGATGCTTACATTCATGGATGAATCTGGTAGCTAGGAGCTTATTCAATTCTGCCCTAATGGCCTCCTTGTGATCTTGGGCGAAGCAGCGAAGTTTCTGCTTGACCGGCCGCATAGTCTTGCTCAAGTCCAAGGAGTGCTCAGCCAACTCCCTAGGGACACCGGGCATATCTGATGGCTTCCATGCAAATATGTCCGAGTTATCCTGGAGGAAACCGGTGAGCGTGAGTTTGTATTTCTCTAAGAGGTCGGCCCCAATAACGGCTGTCTTGCTCGGGTCTTCAAGGCCAAGGCAAATCTTCTTGACCCTAGGGTTGGGCTGTAGCGCCGTGGGGGTTGGCTCCTTCTCAGGGATCGTTACCTGGTCCTTGCTCATCTTTTGGGCCTCAACGACCATGCGATGGCCTTAGCTGACAACTCCAGGGCTTCTGCGAGCTGAACTACCTTGGTGTCGCATTTGTCAGACGTTTCCACATCACCATAGATGGAGAGGACTCCATTTGCGGCTGGCATCTTAAGGATGAGGTAAGTGTGATGTGGGATTGCCATAAACCTTGCCAGCATAGGCCTGCCAAGGATAGCGTGGTAAGAAGTCTTGAAATTAGCCACCTCAAATGTGAGGTGCTCCATGCGATAATTGGCCTGTGTGCCGAAGGTGATTGGTAAAACAACTCGGCCAATGGGGTAGGATCCATTGCCAGGTACAATTCCATAGAAAAGTTCTTCACAGGGCTGGAGCCGCTCAAAATCAAAGTCCATGCGCTACAAAGTCTCTGCGAAGATGATGTTGAGGTTGTTGCCATCGTCAATCAACACCTTGGGGAGTAGGGCCCAATCTATGGTCGTGCAAACCACCCGTGGGTAGGACCTGGGATCTGGAACGTGGACCCAATGATCTTGCCTGGAGAAGGTTATGGACTACTCGGACCTGCACACATACTAGACTGGCTGCACAGAGACAAAATGCACCTCGCTGTCATAGCTTCTGCTGGCGGTTACTACAAAAAGCGTTGCGACCACCCACAATGATGTTGACTTGGCGCTCATGCCACAGAAAGTCCCCATTCTGGTCGGCACTGGGCCGATGGGTATCTTGATTTTGCTAGCCATGGCGCTCTTCTCTGTTCTGGTTGTAACGGTCGTCGTGCCTACTGTTGTTGCGGTCATCGAGGTCATCGCGATTGTCATAGTGACGTCCGTTGTGGTTGACACAGTCAGTGCTATTACGATTGTCACGGTCGTCTTGGCGATGGTCATCATCGAGGCTACGATAGTCATGCTTGTTGTTATCCCGGTGATAGTCATTGCGGAGTGGTCACTTGTACTCTACCGGGGTGCTGAGCTCTTTCTTCAGGTATATGGAATCTCGAAGAGTATGACGTGCATCTCTATGGAAGTGGCATGGGCCGCTGAGGGTTCCATCAAATTCTTCCCGGTTAAAGGTGCTTTGCCTGGCCAGGTCACCTTCAGCAGGTAGACCTCTGGGGCCCATTTTCGGAGTCAAGGCTCCAGGCATGCTCGGGGTTTGTCGTGGATTGGCTGGTTGTAGTTGTTGGCCGGGCAATGTTTACTATTCTGGAAATGAATTTTTGCCGCCTCTTCGATGTTAGCTTGTGCGTTGGCAACTTCAATCATTTGCCCGACCGTCTTTAGGGCAGCCTCATACAGCTTCTTGAACATCTTCTGGTTCATCAAGCTGAAGCAAAAATACTAGATGATATCATGGTCTTCAATGCCAGCCAACCTGTTGCTATTTTTGAAGCAGCGGTTGGCGTAGTCTCAAATATTTTCACCTATTGTTTGGCAGACTTGGCTGAGTTTTTCCCTGTTATCAGGTTGGCTGTAGGTGGCCTAGTATTTCTGGGTGAAAGCTCTAGTGAGCTGACCCTAACTATTGATGTTATTTGGAGGAAGATTGTCCAGCAAGAGGAGCAAAGCGGGGCCCATCACCACCGGGAAGTAGGCGGCCATCTGGTCGTAGGTGCCGTTGGCGGCTCTCACCACAGTACTGTATGTCTTTAGCCAGATGGTGGGGTCGAAGTGACCGTCATACTTTTCGTTGATGGCTGGTTTGAATGTAGGCGGCCAATCAACAGCCCAAAGGTGTGGGGTGAAAGCAGCGAAGCCGTGTCATCGTCGTAATCATTGTCGAGGTAGTACTCGACAGGAGGTCCCCTGCCGCATCCACCGTAGTTGCGTCTAGGTGGGTAGTAGGCATCTTCGTACATGTAGTCATAGTTGCGCCTGGCCGGGTTGTAGGCACCTTTAGGGGCGCCATACGTGTGGTCGTAGTCGGCGTGGCGGCGCATCTCATCTTCTTGGCGATGTTGATCCTCGCACTCTGCATCACAGTTAGGCACAGTAGCACCATAGTCGCAATCGTACATGGTATGGAGGCGGAGCTCATTCTCCTCGTGCTCATTGTGGCAATTGTTGTGGTCGGTGTGCATGTCGCGGTTCTGACGAAGTTCATGCAGCTCATCATGAAGGTCACGCTGCCGTTCTAGTTGGCCACGATCGTCAGCTCCGGCTCTCCAGCCATGGTGGCAGTTATCGTTGTTGTCACGTTGACTGCTGTTGTTGGCGTTGTCATTGATGGGAGGGTTGGCATTGATGTTGTTGGGAGGGTTGGCCGGTGGGTTGGCATTGTTGTTGGCCGGTGGGTTTGCTAGTTGGATAGTGTCTTGCTGCACCTCTTCTTCGTGGATTCGATCCAGCCGACCACCCACACGGTCACCTCGGCTTTGAGTGCCTGGATGATGTGGACTGAAAGTGTGCACATTGGTTGTTGATCTGCTCCTCGAGCTGGGCGGTCGCAACCTGGAGTCGTGCTGTAAGTCATTGGAATTGGTCTAAGTCTGGAAAATGTTCTAGCTAAGCAAAGGTAGCCCCCACTTTGGCCTGGGGTGTGGCGAAGATGTTGTGACCAGCTTGCTCGAGGTCGGCTAGTAGATTGCGGGCGCGCATAGGGCGCCTGCGTCTTTCCCGAGTACCACATTGGTCGGCGTTGTCACGGTCATTGTGCAGCTGCTAGCGCTGGTCACCTACTGCATCTGCATTAGCAACACGTTGCTGCTGGGCAACAGGTTGCTCCTGTTGGTGCCGTGCTGCACGGTTCTAGTTTCTGGCATTACGGCCTTCTTCTTGAGATTCCATTTCGCCATCCCGAGGTGGCTCGTCATTTGAGACAATGAAAGCTTTACAATCTAGCATGGAAGAGTTGCTCTCGTTGTCACTTCCATAAGTGTTTGGCATCAGGACAATGCAAGGCTCTTGGAATTCACCACTTTCCAGAAACTGGGTGGGTTTTGGTGGGTCTCCAGATTGGATCTGGAAAACTTGATCAAGCTTGGTGGAGTACTCGGAAGCCGAGTTCTGTAGTCCGTACGGTATGTGGGATGGACCCTACGCTGACTTTGTTTCGCGCAGCGCGCTTCGGACAATTCTATGCACTCAGTGATAGTACTGCTGATGCAATCTAGCCCCGCGATCATGTCAGAGGGCATGGGTTGGTGGGCGCCAACAAGTAGATCTGGAACCTTCTTGGAGAGAGGGTTCGCCGACCTGCTGGGCAAGCGGCATGACGATCCTCAAGTGGAGAACTTTTCCCACTAGAATAGATCTGACGGGAGTTGAGTTGGTGCTGGAAGCTGAGTCAATGGAAGCCATTGAGTCGACGGGAGTCGCCAAGTCAACGGAAGTCGCCGAGTTGATAGGAGCCTCCGAGTTGACGGAGAAATGGTCGGATCTGAATCCGCTGGCATGGTCCAAAAAAATAAAAGAGTAGTCCTGAGTTCATAGCAGCGAAAAAATAAAATGATGGCTCTAACGACGATATATAATACCATGGTGAAGCCTGCCATGATATCACTCACCACAATCCTCACTGACCGAGCATTGGGTCCGACTCAACCGTCCAACCCGGCGGGAGCTGAGACGACCAAGTCACGCTGGCAATCATATCCTCAAAATCAATATTACATGAAAACATAGCCACAAGCAAGGCTGAGTATAGTAATACTCCACAAGACTCACTTGTCAGGTGGTATCTAATCCACTGACTCCTAGACATGCGAGGCTTTTTGGATGAGGGGTTTGTTTTTGCCAAAAGCATCTAAAGTGGATCCTTACTTTCAAGTTTTAGCATCAAGTTCTAGTTGGTTGACCATTCTAGGTAAGCACCTATTCTAAGCAAGCATGGTAGAACAAGAAATGAATTCAAACATCAATATTAAACATCATCCTTGTTTATCTTCTTACTCAATGCAGCATAGTGATCAAGTAGTCCCAAATTGTGAGAAGCAAACGATTCGAATCGAATTTCTTAACATCGCAAGGTGGACCTAAACACACGACATATGCGTACCCCCATGGTTCACACATGTCAGCCATTTCCATCGATCCCTGGCACGTGTTTAGGACCCACTTCCCTTGGATACAAGGCCCCACTGGTCCCGGAACTACACCGTACCGAGGCCACACTTGTACCCACATGATGCATCAGGGGAACCCGATTCTAGAGAGAGTAGGGAGTATGTCCATTCCCTGGTTCAATTAGATAATGGGCTTCCCGATCCCATACTCATTATGTGTTTAGTAATTTCAAATACTTGACCACAATCATCGTCATGTTTTGACCTTAGTAGATTTTCTTCTATACAGAATGGCACCATTCCAGAACATATGATCAAGCCCTGCCCGTCAACCTTATGATTCCAACATAAGTATACAGGCAACTTCTGTAGCTCGCGAGTGATAGCGAATCACCAGACTTTTACCGTGTCCCTATTTAGCATAGCAACTACGCGGCTTATCATGCTAGTATTCAAGTCATGGTACGAGGAGCATGCAACTAAGGTTTCAAGCAACTCCTATGAACATAATGCACAAACATAAGTAACATATGTATTGCATAATTTGGAAACCAGGGTTATGCTCTGGGGCTTGCCTTCTTGTCCTACGCTAGCCTGTGCCTCTTCCGAAGCTTGGCTCGGGTCTTGAGCAGTCTCGATCAGGTTCACTGCAGCAGCTGAGTGTTCCTCTTCAGCTTTCGAAACCGACTTGTACGTACCGTCAGCGAGATTAGATTCTACACGAGGTGCATACGCATAAGATTTTTCAATTACACGCTTTCATGGTGTAGGTTGCATTTCGTGAATCACTGCAGAAGCATAGGTTGCATTTTCAACCACATTCACCTAGACAAGACTTTAACCCTTTCTTTCTTTTTGGCCACATTCACCGAGACAAGACTTTAGCAAATCTTTTCTTCGCAAAACAAGGTGGGTTGGGAAGAAAACCTGGTTTTTTCTTTGATGGTGTCATGTTGCTACTATTTAGCAATCATTTTTCAGAGTGATAAAGCTACTGAAGTAAAGCACAATTAATTCCCTGTGAGCCTACAAGCCCTAATAATAATTATTATTAAAGATTAACTAGCATGTAACATGACTAAATGTTTCAGGGAGCATCTGTTAGGATATGATCATGAAATTTTTACAGGATCTTTAACTCTACACATGATATTTACTGTAAAAATTTGAGATGAAAACAACATCTACAGAATTTACTAAAAATCAAACATTGTTAAACTACAAAACAAGAAGAATCATTTATAGCTAGAGTTTCATCATTAGTTTAGTTCCAAAATTTTACAAAAGGGTTACCGGCACTAACATATGCTACTGTCATTTTTTCAATGTTTTATGAGACAAAAACTATTTATTGCGTAATAAAGGATTTTAAACACCATGTATTTTCTTAAGCAATGGAAAACACTTATTTTATAGGAACAAGTATTTTTATTAGTCAGACATGGACATTGAGAATATAACAAAATTTACTTTGTATTTTTATCTATTTTCCACTATTTATCATGCAATTAACAATCTAAAGAGAGCAATTAAGAATTTGTATTTAAAACAGTATGAACATCATGGAATCCAGTAACACAAACTACAAATCCAGAACATGCATGTCAAAAGGAAGCTACCAAAAGTGGTTTCAAAATTTTTAGAGCATCCCATGATTTATCAATCATTTAATGGCTTTTATAAAAAATAAATTCTAGTGCTAGGTACAAGACAATAAAATGCACATGAATATTTTTCAATTAAACTAGACCTCATGAGGAACCTAGGAAAACAAGTTTCATATTTTTTTGATTCTTCTAAAATTTCCTAGACATTTAGAAACCAAAAAGGAAATATGTTTTACGACCAGGCCCTTAAATCATTTGAAGTTTCACAACAAGGCCCCTACGTTTTGCACCTAAGACCCTAGGACAATTTTTGGGTTTGCAATGTAGTCCTTGGGGACCGGCCGGTGGCCCGTTGGCAGAAATCCGGCAAACTTCGACGGGGCGGGTGCGGGCTAAGGGCAGGGTAGTGATGAGCGGCTCACCAGTGGTCGTCAGACTGTGAGGGTCGAGGGCGGAGGAGGTCCGGCGAGGTGGGCTCCGCAGTGTGGGTGCTCCGTCTCTAGCGAAGGTGGCTGCGGAGATGGCCGGGGAAGGGCTCGGGAAGGTGTGGTGAGGCTCGGGTGGCGTGAAGGAGGGCTCGGGTGGCAGCGGTGTGTCTCGGAGGTAGGAGCTCGATGGGTGTCAATAACAGCGATGACGGAGCTCGGGTGCGGGGTGAAGGGGTGGCGCCGACGAGCTCGGGCTTGGTCCTTTCAAAGCGGCAAAGCGGTGGAAGGATAAGGCGACACCCCAGATGAGCTCGTGGCACATTGGGCAGGCTGGCGGTAGGTCGGCGTTGGTGGCAGGAGGGGGCGCGTGGTGCACCAGCGTGTTGCGGCCCACGGATCGAGGTTGGCCGGGCAAGATAAGGCGTGCAGAAGGAAGGATTGCGTTACGTGCCGAGTGGGCAGTGCGGCGCTCATGAAGTCTCATCACCAGCGGTGGTTGGCCGACGGTACTGCGCCAGCTAGGCGGCGCGATGTGGCGCCGGCGCAAACGCCGTGCGCAATCACCGTGAACCGGCGCACATGGGCTCGCTTGTGGCGCGCGTAGGCAGCGCCTTTCGGGCAAATTTTGTCCAAATTTTTAAACCAAACTTTGAAAAGTTCAAATATAGAAGTTGGTGGAGTTTGAACTATAGACTACAACTTTTACAAAAGTTGAAAGGTGAAATTCGTGATGGATTTGGAGATAAACTCAGTTGAAATTTGATAGAATGCCAGGCAAAGTTGGTTTGAATTTGTCTTGAAATCGACCAAATTTTGACCTAGTTTTCGAATGCCTTCCACTCAAAATTAGAGAAAGGGCAAATTATGGAAGTTATTTAGCTTGAAAAGTTATACAACTTTTTATATTGGCAAAAAGTTGAGTTCTTATATAAAATTCTCTTTTCAATCCCTACCCAAATAAGTGCCTTTTAGGGGTGTTTTCAACACTTAGAAGAATTTGAAAGGTTTTTGAAATTTGACACTTGGCAACTTTGATTTGTTTCTAATTTCCATTTTAATTTCTCTTGTTTTGTTCTTTTAACACTAGGGATGTTGCACATGGTGAAGCCATTCCATGATATCACTCACCACGGTCCTCACCCACCGAGGATGGGTCCCACTCAACCGTCCATCTCGGAGGAATCTGGTTAGGCCAAGTCACACTAGCAATCATATCACATCAACATTACCTAAAAACATAGCCACAAGTAAGGCTAAGTATACTAATACTCCGCAAGACTAACCCGTTAGGTGGTATCTAATCGACCGACTCCGAGACATGAAAGGCTTTTTGGCTGAGGGGTTTGTTTTTGCCAAAAGCTTCTAAAGTGGATCCTTACTTTCAAGTTTTAGCATCAAGTTCTAGTTGGTTGACCATTCTAGGTAAGCACCTGTTCTAAGCAAGCATGGTAGAACAAGCAATTAAATCAAGCATCAATATGAAACATCATCATTGTTCATCTTCTTACTTAGTGCAGAAAGGCGGTCAAGCAGTCCCAAACTGTGAGAAGCAGATGATTCGAATCGAATTTCTTAACCTTGCAAGGTGGACCTAAACACATGACATATGCGTACCATGACGGGTTCACATATATCAACGGTTCCCGTCAATTCGCGGTGCTTATCCAGATCCCACTTCCCTTAGATACAGGGCCCCACCGGTCCCCGGAATGATGCCGTGGCGTGGTCGCATTTGTACCTAGCTACTTAATTAAGCTCATCCCAAACTTTTATTGGTTCTATGTACTAGCATGATCAAGTCAATTTTCAATTGTTTTTTAATAGCTAGAACATGATTATGTTCTACATAATAAGAAATTAATTGTTCTCATAAGGACAATATTTTTCATTTTTGGGTTGCATCAGGTCTTAAAATAAATATTCACAAATGTTGCGTGATACCTTGATAGAGCAACTAGTAACTCCTCATATGTGCTTCACTTGTTCTTAATTGATGCATCAAGGGAACCCGGTTCCAGAGAGAGCGGGGGAAAGGTCCACGCCGGTTCAATCAGGTACTAGGCTTACTCATTCCCCATACTCTCAGCATGTGTGTAGTACGTTCAAACACTTAACCAAGACTCCCACACATTTCGACCTTAGCAGTTTTTCCTCTATACAGACGGGGCATCCACCATTTTAGAACATAGTACTAGGCCCCACCCGTCAACCTTATGATTCCAACATAAGTAGACAGAAAATTCCTATAGCTCGCGAGTGATGGCAAATCACTCGACTTTTACCGTGTCCCTATTTAGCATAGCAACTACATGACATAACATGCTAGTATTCAAGTCATGGGTACTAGGAGCATGCAACTAAGGTTTCAAGCAACTCCTATGAACTTAATGCACAAACATAAGTAACATAAGTATTGCATAATTTGGAAACCAGGGTTATGCTCCGGGGCTTGCCTTCTTGTCGTAAGTTAGCCTTGGGCTCTTCCGAATCTTGATTTAGGTCGTGATTCATCTCGACCAGGTTCAGCGCAGCAGTAGAGTGTTCTTCTTCAGGTTCTGGGACCAACTCATATGTGCCGTTAGCGAGGTTAGCCTCTACATGAGATGCATATGCATAAGATTTCATTTATAACCTTTCGCGATGTAGGTTGCATTTCGTTAATCATTGCAAAAGAATAGGGTGCATTTTCGACCACATTCACCTAGACAAGTTTATACACCTTTCTTTTCTTTTGGCCACATTCACCTAGACAAGTTTGTAATAATTCTTTTCTTCATCAAACAAGGTGGGTTGGGAAGAAAACCTAGCTTTTATTTTGATGTTGATTGTGTACACATATGAGGTTCTTAGAAGCTTATTATTCAAAAGACAAAGAGTGGTTTCATGTTGGTCCTGTTTAGCAACCTTCTTATGAGTGATCATGTTACTGAAGAAAAGCACAATAATTACTCGTGAGCCTACAAGTCCTAATAGTACTTATTATTAATGATTGAACTAGCATGCAACATGAATAAATGTTTTATGGAGCATCTGTTAAGATATGAACATGAATTGTTTTACAGGAGCTTTCCCCCTACACAAGATATTTACTATAAAAATTTGATGACTTTGGCAACTATAGAATTTATTAAAAATTTGTTGACGCCAGATTTTGACACGTGAAATCGGCGTTGGGAGAAGAAAAGGTCGGAAGATGCGGTGAGATACAAGGGCGACGATTGGAAATCGGCCGATTGCTGCTACAGTCAAGGATCGGCCATTTGATGCTTCAGTCGAGGATCGGCCGATTGATCCTTGGAGTTCCGCCTCGCCCGACCCCTAAGGCTTGGGATCGGACGTGCCCGACCCCTCCAAAGGAGGATCTCCGTCTCGCCCGACCCCTGAGGCTTGGGGTCGGACGCGCCCAACCCCTCCAAAGGAGGATCTCCGCCTCGTCCGACCCTGGTGCCTGGGGTCGGGATGGGTTTGAACCCTTGACATGTGGGTCCTGATCGGTTACCTCCTTGCTAAAGAGGTGATTGGGCCAATGTGGGCTTAAAAAGGATTATGAAGATGAAAGAGGAGGTTAGCCCATGAAGCGCGTAAAGATAGTACGAATCGTACTTGTAAATATTTGTTTTCTGTTCAGATTTGGGGATAGAGTTCTAGTCGGATAAGAAGTTTTTCTGTTTAAAGTTAGAGATAGAGTTCTAGGTGGATTAGAAGTCGTTTGTACTGGGCTATAAATAGCCACCCTTATGGGTTTGTAAAACAACAATCAACTCAATACAACAAACTACTTTTTCCTCGTACTTACTTTCAAACAGGCGATTTCGCCAACACTTTTTCCCTTTTTCACGAGTTCGTACGGGTTGGCGGGGCTGCATCAACTTGACCTCCGGCTGATCTTGTAAGTTCCGTTTATCGAGTAATTTCTAAGCTTTAACTTCAGGCGCATCGCTGTTGTTTCGTTTAGATTTATTCACTAGTTATCTATATTTACTAGAATTCTAGGTTTTACCTGTTGTTCTAGTTTTATCACCAGTTATCCAGCTTGGAATTAGAACCTTCGGCTTGGTTATATCTTGCTACTTAATTTACCGCTGTTTCACATAGCCGATCGGATCTGTTCCTAGTGTTGCTATCTCAACGTTGTTTGGGTTGCTCTAGTAGTTTTCTCTACAAACGTTACCTGATAATCGGTTGCTTCATAGCCGATTTCATTCATTACTTCAAATCGGCTGATTCGCTGATAAGCTTTCCTAAGATCGGAACTTTAGCCGATCGCAACCCCTGGGAACTGACACGTTTATTTCCTTGCCAATCAACAGGTCAGATTGGCTGGCACGCCGCGCGAACCGCACCAGGGCGATTCACCCGAACAGGAGCGAAGCAGATTCTCCCGGGTCGTGTGTCCGACACTGGGAATTCGATCAGTGGTTTCTAGCGTCAACAAAATCAAACAGTGTTAAATTGTTGATCATGAAGAATGATTTTAAACTAGAGTTCTATCATCAGTTTGGTTCCACAAAGATTACAAAAGGATTTCCAACACTAACATATGCTACTATCAATTTTTCAGGATTTTATAAGCATGAGATCAATTATTGCATAATAAGGAGATTAAACAACATGTATTTCATTAAGCAATGGAAAACACATATTTCATAGGGACAAGTATTTTTTACTAGTCAGACATGGACATCAAGAATCTAACAAAATTTATTTTGCATTTTTATCGATTTTTCACTAATTATCATGCAAATAACAATATTGAGAGAGCAATTAAGCATTTGGATTGAGAATAGTATAAAAACCATACTCTCTACTAACACAAGTTCTAGATATGGAACAAACATGTTAACAGGAAGCTAACAAAATTGGTTTCACAATTTTTAAACCACTATATGATTTATAAAGCATTTAATGGCTTTTATAGAAAATAAATCATAGCACTAGATACAGGATAGTGACATGCACATGAAATTTTTTGAAATAAACTGGACATCATTAGGAACTCAACAAAACAAGTTTCACATTTGTTGCATTTTTCTACAATTTTCTAGGCATTTTCCAAGTTTTAGCCGTTTAAATGCATTTTTAATCATATCTGAGTTTCACTCTTACAGAACAGCACCTAGATTTATCAAACTTTCACAATGATACCCTTGCATTTTACACTAACAACCCTGGGACTAATCTCGGCCTTGCAATGTGGCCCTTGGGGGCCGGCCGACAGCAAGGGTGGCAAAATCCGGCGAAATCTGGTCGCGGGAGTGTGGGCTATGGGAGAGAAGGTGTTGAGGAGCTCACTGGTGACCTTTCCATTGTAGGGGTTCAGGGCGGAGGAGGGCCAGTGAGGGGGCTCGACAGAGAGGCGTCAGGCGCAGCTCGGTGGCTTTGTCTCCAGCGAGGGCAGCGATGGAGGTGGCCGGAAGAGGGGCTAGGGAGGTGGAGTGATGCTTGAGAAGGGCGCTAGTGTGCTTGGGTGGCATTGGGGGTGCTCGGAAAGATGAGCTGGTGACGGCGGAGCTTCGGTGCGGGGGTGAAGGGGTGGCACCAGCGAGCATGGGTGTTAGGCCTTTTATAGCGGCAAAAGAGAGGGATGAGAGGCGACGTCCAGGCGCTGGGTTCTCGCCCACTAGGCAGGCCGGCAGTGGCCGGGTAGTGGTGGTAGGAGGGGGTACGCTGGGAGTGGCCGCTGGCGGCACGCGGTGCGCCAGCGTGGCGTGGCACGGGGCAGCGATTTTTCTGCAAAGTTTTAAACTAAGCAGCAAAAACTCCAAATACAAAAGTTTGAGACCATAGTACAGGCTCTAGCTTCTACAAAGGATGATGGGTGAAAAACTAGCTGGCTTTGGAGATACGGTTGTTGGAACATTGGTGGAACGCCGGTCAAGGATGTTTTTGAATTTGATTTGAATTTGACCAAACTTTAACCCAATTTTTGAACACTTTCCACTCAAAATTAGAAAAAGTGATAATTAGGAAAGTTGTTTAATTTGAAAAAGATCTAAAACTTTTATATTGGCTAAAATTTGAGTTCTTATATAAAAATCTATTTTTATTTCCTACCCAAGTGAGCACCATTTAGGGGTGTTTTTAACACTTAGAATTTTTGAGGTGTTTTTGAATCTAAACACATAGCAATTTGATTGTTTCTAATCTCTTTCTTAATTTCTCTTGATTTGTTCTTAATTACTAGGGATGTCACACCTTGGTGGTCACCTTATATAGGCTAACGACCAAGGATTACAAGTTGGTTTGAATCTAATCTACTCGGTATTTACATGGAAAGCAATTTTAGTTAGACTACAAAATGCATCCCACGATGTCTGGGTAGATTTGGATAGTCTTGTTTCCTTGACATGTACTCCAAGTAACTTCATATCCTCTACCCGCACGCCCTGGTCAGGCGGGTCCACTTGTTAGGTCCGAAAAGTATCCTGATCGGTAGGGACCCATGGGGTACCCATATCCCTCAGATGAGAGCTTCGTACTCGACACCATTGTTGGTGGCCTTGTAGTGGATCTAGAGGACATACTTGAGCTACTCGCCTTTGGGGGATATGAAGAGGACCCCCACGCCGGCTCCTTCGAGGTTGAGGGTGCCGTCAATGTCCAGGGAGGGCGGCTTCTGGATCTCTGTCCACTCGACCACGAAGTCAGCCAGGATCTGCGACTTAATCGCATGACGCGGGCAGAAATCGAGGTCAAACTCGCCAAGCTCCACGGACCATTTTACAACTCAGCCATTGACATCCCTATTGAGGAGCATTTCGCCGATTGGGTACGAGGATACCACCCGGATCTTGTGCGTCTAGAAGTAATGTCACAGCTTTCTAGATGAGATCAGAACTGCGTACACCATTTTCTGAACATGAGTGTAGCTGTTGATGTTGTTTTTTGACACATATCGAAAGTTGGCATCAAAGGGAAGTAGAGATGCTGATGCGTGACAGAGGAGCAACGGCTAGTAAAATCGGCTGATGGAGTTACAGTAGTTCAACCGATCAAGACAGGAGGATTCAGCCGATGGGAGCCGAAAAGACCCTACGAGGTTTGAAAAAGAGGTACACACAAAAATAAACAAATCTACTTTATTCATAATTTACTTTCAAGTTGGTGACTTCGCAAAAGTTCTCTTTTCCTTCATGAGTTCTTCCAAGCTAGCAAGGCTTCATCATCTTGATCTCCAGCTCGATTGTAAGTTCCACATTTACCGAGTAATTTCTAGGCTTTAACTTCTGGTGTATCGTTATTGTTTCGTCTAGATTTATTCATTAAGTTATCGATATTTGCTAGATCTGCATGTTTATTTGTTTAAATCTTGTTGCTATAGCTTTTATCACCACTATCCAGCTTGGAATAGAATCCAATCAGCTTCTTACCCTGTTTTTCAATCAAGAACTGTTTTATAGCCGACTAGATCTGTTTTAAGTGTTGTTGGCGTAGCATTGTTTAGGTTGTGTTTCGACAGTTCCTTTGCATTGATTACGCAAACATCGGCTAACCTAGCCGATTGTCTTTTTCTGAATTGGCTACCTAGCCATTTATAATCTCCTGGAGCTAATCAGAACACCAGCCGATTCACTCTCAAATTTAACACCTTCTTTGTCCTTGTCAATTGGCAGGTCAAATTGACTGGCACGCCTTGGATCGAGAGGGTTACAACCTATAATTGAGCAAAGTAGATCTTGAAGGTTTGGTGTGTTAGTACGCGAAGATCATCATCCAAGTTTTGTGTCAACACACTTTTGGCACGCTCGGTGGGACCACGAGAAGTTTTTCAACATGTCTATTTCAGAACCTTCTTAGCTTTCAAACAAAAACATTATGGAGATTACAGAAGATGATCTTAGGGAGGATCAGAAAAATGAGCTGGCAAGAGCTATGGAGGAATATAAATTGGCGTACTTGAGATCCTATAGCCTTACCAAGAGGGGAGAAGCCGTTAAGAAGCATGATTTTCCAGTCCCTCATCATATCACTATTGATGAAAATCCAGGGAAGATGCAAGAGATGGTCAACCAAGCTGTTCATCATGCGTTGATCAATCAGTCCTCAGTGATGACCAACACCGTTCACAACATTGTCGTCAACATTTTACTAGGAGGAGCTCCTTAAGGTTATCGAGGTGCAGCCTACGAATCACCTAAAAGTGTGAGTAATGCGCCAATTGGAAACATCATGGCGGCGCCAGGCATGACTCAGTCGGTTTTTCAACTGATGCAGTCAAGGGGAGGTTACGGTGTTATGCCGCCTCTGAGTCCCAGTGTTGCACCTCCTCTACCGATGCAGATTGTGAACCAGACTTCCCCATTATACTCTACTCCATTGCCATTGACATCATCATTGGCACAGTTGGGGGTAGTGGGAACCCCAATCGGGTGGTGTTGGAGGTATGCCCTAGAGGCAATCATAGAGATGATGATATTCCATTTGTATCCATGATTTGTATATTGTGTTCATTGAATATCCATTAAAGGCTACTTGAATTGATTTGCAATTATGTGAATTGTACGTGAAACTCTTTTCTTGTATGGTTATTCTAAATTTGTCCCTAGTCGGAGTTCATGTGAGGACACACATGAATATTAGACTAGCACATGTATTAGTTGATGACTATGTTTCACAAGTCATGGACATGGAGATGTTGAACTAATAATGTGGACACATGTGGAGACATGTGCTAGGACTGACCCAACACGAGAAGTAGTTCTCTCTTCAAACAACATATACGCTTTGTCCTTAGACCTAAGATTGTCGCATGTATTCTAGATGTGGATCGACCTACTTAGGGCTATCAAACGCTACGCCGTAACAGGGTAGTTATAAAGGTAGCTTTCGGGTTTGTCAAGAAGCATGCTATGAGACATGGTCAATCAAGATGGGATTTGCCCCTCTCTGATTGAGAGTGATATCTTTGGGCCCCTCGAGTGATCGGATCCGAAAATGCATGGCCATGCTACGTACGGTTATTAGTTAACCTACAAAGGGATTCCGGATCACAGGATCGAGAAAGAGCGGTCGGCTTGAAGCTAGACCAAATATCGTGAGGCAAAGGGAATAGCATGTATATTGTGTTGTGATGGTTCGTCTGATATGATCTTCGTGTGCGTATAGGAGTTGGCACGTCTTGCTAGAGGCCGCTACCGACTATTGGGCCGAGTAGGAGTACTTGGGCCATGTCTATACGTATCCGAACCCATAGGGTCACACACTTAAGGGGCTGGAAGCCCAATTCGGATCTGATCCGAGTTTGATTAGGTTTAGAAGTACTAATGGGCCTCGGACCCAGAGGCCCGTCAGGAACCTCTATAAATAGAGGGGTGGGGGCACCCTAGGGTTTAGACCTTTTGGCGAAACACACCTGCCGCGCCTCCCACGCCCTCGCCTGTTGCAACTCGTGGATCTAGCAGTTCGGCTTGCGACGCTTCCTCCCTGCACGTGTGGATACCTTAGAGGTGTTGCGCCTGCAGCACTTGGACGAGCCGCCGACGAGCCACGACGAGCCGACGACGAGCCGTGGCACGGGAGGCGATCTTGCTGCACATGGACGAGCTGCTGAGGAGCTGCTGGACGTTGATGTGATCGACTACGTTGATCGACTACGTACGACTACGTGATCGTCTTCACTGCATCGACGCATATCTACATCTTCCGCACCAGTAGTGCGTCGAGTGGTAATCCCGTGATCATTATACGGCAGTTCTTCCTTGTTTTACGCGGTAGAAATTTTGATTTGCGCTAGTGTAGCCTACCTTGTAACCCTACAGTGGTATTAGAGCCGTAGCTGCTTAGTTTTGAATTCAGGATGTGTGCATATGGAGATATGCAAGTTTTTAGTTTGATCTATGTCCTGGTTTCGTGCCCTTGCTGCAATGGTAGTGTAACGACATACTCCTACCGGTCGGTTTCCGCCATCGGAGTTAAGTGATACACATAAATCCAGTTGCAGTGAGCGAAGATCAATATGATTGGTCGAATCGAAATCCAGGGTCATACGCCAGGCGCATTAGATGTGCAATAGTAGATGAGATCTACTGCCGGGGTCGGGATTTTTGCCGTATGCGTATGCTTCGGTAAATCAGCCGTAACTTTTCGGTACGATCTCGGATTGGGGCGAATTTTATATGAAAATTGATCTACAGAAAAAGTTACACATGAAATTCAACGCTTTGCCGTTTTCGGCGAAATTAGATTTCCCAAATTCGGCTTGGAAGATGGAGTTTTGGGCATCCGAAGTTTGGAACGTTAGGGCGCCTAACTCTGTTTTGCAGGATGTATGTATCTTGTGATCAGTATGGCCCCCTTGTGTATGTGATGCATGTGTGTAACTCATTCGTGACCTGCGTGTCGCACGTACGGCAACACGGCAGGAGCCATATGTGTTGTCACTTTAATGTATTTAATGGTCTGCGTACCAATCTGTGATGATCCAAGCAACTATGTAATCTTTATTACTAGCTCCTTTACTAGCTATTAGGCGTAATAGCATGTTCTAGTTCTTGGAGGACTCATCAACAGGAGGATGGCGCACATGGAACATGGAGATGGAGATCACCATGGTGAACAGGTTCTATGGAGATGGAGATCACCATATGAAAACGGGCCATACTGTGTCACAACTGTGTGAATACTATTCTGTTTATGTTTTACTTTCTGCATGCTGTGATGTTAGAAGTAGAACGATCCCTCACAAAGTTTAAGTTAGTATGCCCTCCCAACTAAAACTTGCACCATCCCATGTCTTGTACAATTAGTGGTGGGTCTATGAAATTAGGGTACCACTAGTTTTCCTTGACTAGATGGGTTTGTGTCGGACACTTACACGCATAAGGGTTGGTTTGCTTAACAAGGTTATCTTAATGGTTAAGGACCTTGGGGCATAAAGGTTGGGCGCCGAGACATAGAGATGTCACCCAACAACAGGAGTCATATGTGATATGATTAGCAAAAGTTGCTTACCGATCTACCTTGTTTGCTAGCGGTGATGCTAAAGCTCACTAGTAGACTTGTTAGTTGTGGATCCTGAATCACTAAGTTTCAATAGAGGGATATTGATTTTAGTGGGAGTAGATTATGTTAAAATAGTTTAATGTGATTTGCTCTATCATGGATACGTTTGTCTTAGTGTATTTTGCATTACTTTTGTTGTAGATTAAATGGCACCTAGCAGCACTACACCGTTTGCTTTGCGTTCGGTCCTTGAGAAGGACAAGTTGAATGGAACAAATTACTCGGATTGGATCCGTAACCTGAGAATTGTTCTCAGGGCTGAGAAAAAGGAAGATGTTCTAGACAACCCACTACCAGAAGAACCTGCTGATGATGCACCCGCTGCTGCTAAGAATGCTTACAAGAAAGCATGTGATGCTAACCTCGAAGTAAGCTGCCTTATGCTTGCTTGCATGGAACTCGAGCTGCAGATGCAGTTCGAAACAAACCATGAGGCGCACAATATGATCGTGGCGCTTAGAGACATGTTCCAAACAGAAGCCAGGACTGAAAGGTTCAATGTGTCTAAGGCCTTTGTGGAGACCAAGCTAGCAGAAGGCGCAGCAGTAGGACCACACGTAATCAAGATGGTTGGTTACACTCAATGGTTGGAGAAGCTGGGCTTCCCACTGGGCCAAGAGTTGGCCACTGATTTCATTCTTTCGTCTCTTCCGCCTAGCTATGGGAACTTCATCTCGAACTACCATATGCATGGGATGGAGAAGGGTCTGAATAAGCTGTGTGGCATGCTTAAAACAGCAGAGGCTGACATCAAGAAAAGCGCTAGTACCAGCCATGTGATGGCTATACAGAACAAGCCTAGCTTTAAGAAGAAGGGCAATTCTTGGAAGAAGAAGGGCAAGGCTGGAACGTCCAAGCCAAACCCAGCGCCCAAGGTTAAAGCTGGACCTGGACCTGCTCCAGACAAAGAGTGCTTTTACTGTCATGAACTTGGTCACTGGAAGAGAAACTGCAAGCAGTACCTAGCTTCGTTGAAAAATAGCGGCAGTAAGAGTACTTCTACCTCAGGTACGCTTGTTGTTAATGTTATAGACAACATATTTCTCGCTGATACAATTATTAATTCTTGGGTATTTGATACCGGATCGGTTGCTCATATTTGCAATTCGATGCAGGGAATGATAAGAAGTAGAAGCGTGGAAAGAGGAGAAGTTGATTTCCGCGTGGGCAATAATGCAAGAGTTGCTGCGTTGACCGTCGGGACGATGCAACTCCACCTCCCGTCAGGATTTATTATGGAGTTGAATAATTGTTATTTTGTTCCTAGTTTAAGTCGAAACATTTTGTCTCCTTCATGCTTGATGAAGGATGGTTATTCATTTGCGAGTGAAAACAATGGTTGTGTGATCTCTAAGAATAATATGTTTATGGCTTTTGCACCCATTGTGAATGGATTATTTGTTTTAAATCTTGATGGTTCACCTGTCTGTAACGTAAGTGCTAAAAGGCCTCGGCCTAATGATTTGAGTCCTACCTACTTGTGGCATTGTCGTTTGGGTCATATAAGTGAAAAGCGCATGAAGAAGCTCCATTCTGATGGACTTCTAACTTCGTTTGATTTTGAATCATACGAGACATGTGAGGCTTGCTTGCTAGGCAAGATGACCAAGACGCCTTTCACAGGATTTCCTGAGAGAGCAGTAGACTTGTTGGAACTCGTACATAGTGATGTATGCGGACCAATGAGCACGACGGCTAGAGGAGGATTCCAATACTTCATAACTTTCACTGATGATTTTAGTAGATATGGCTATGTCTACTTGATGAGGCACAAGTCTGAAACCTTTGAAAAGTTCAAGTAATTTCAGAATGAAGTTGAAAATCAGCGTGGCAAGAAAATTAAGGCCTTACGATCTGATCGTGCAGGCGAGTATTTGAGCCACGAGTTTAGCAATCATCTAAAGAGTTGCGGAATTGTTCCACAACTTACGCCGCCTGGAACACCTCAGAGAAACGGTGTATCCGAGCGACGTAATCGAACTTTGTTAGACATGGTTCGATCAATGATGAGCCAGTCGGACCTACCGTTGTCATTTTGGGGATACGCTCTAGAAACAGCAGCTTTCACACTTAATAGGGTTTTCCTAGAGAAAGAGTTTCTCAAAGGAGAAAAGAATGGAAAGAGCTTTCACCCGCCTGATGGTGTTAAAGCCATAGAGTGCAAGTGGATCTATAAGAAGAAAAAAGGACATGGATGGAAATGTTCACATCTATAAAGCATGACTTGTCACAAAAGGTTTTCGACAAGTTCAATGAGTTGACTACGACGAGACCTTCTCGCCCGTAGTAATGCTTAAGTCCATTCGGATTATTCTAGCTATAGCTGCATATTTCGATTATGAGATATGGCAGATGGATGTCCAGACAGCTTTCCTGAATGGAAACCTAGCTGAGGATGTGTGTATGATACAGCCCGAGGGTTTTGTCGATCGGAAAAATGCTGGAAAGGTATGCAAGCTTCAGAGATCCATTTATGGATTCAAGCAAGCATCTAGGAGTTGGAACATTCGTTTTGATGAAGTGGTCAAAGGGTTTGACTTCACCAAGAACGAAGAAGAGTCTTGTGTTTACAAGAAGGTTAGTGGGAGCTCCGTAGTATTTCTAATCTTATATGTGGATGACATATTACTGATTGGAAATAACATTCCTATGCTTGAGTCTGTAAAGACTTCACTGAAAAATAGTTTTTCGATGAAGGACTTAAGGGAAGCGGCATATATTCTGAGCATTAAGATCTATAGAGATAGATCGAGAAGGCTTATAGGTTTAAGCCAAGATACTTACATTGACAAAGTGCTGAAGCGGTTCAGCATGGAAGAGGCAAAGAAAGGGTTCTTGCCTATGTCACATGGCATACATCTCAGCAAGACTCAGTGTCCTTCGACTGCTGATGAGCGGGATCGCATGAGTAGAGTGTCATATGCCTCGGCTATTGGGTCTATCATGTATGCAATGATAAGTACTCGCCCAGATGTTTCATATGCGCTAAGTATGACAAGCAGACACCAATCTGATCCAGGTGAGAGTCACTAGACAGCGGTGAAAAATATTCTTAAGTACTTGAGAAGGACTAAAGATATGTTCCTCGTCTATGGATGTGAGGAGGAGCTCGTTGTAACAGGTTACACCGATGCTAGTTTCCAAACCGACAGAGATGATTCAAAGTCACAATCAGGATTTGTGTTCACGCTAAATGGTGGTGCTGTTAGTTGGAAGAGTTCCAAGCAGGAGACGGTGGCCGATTCTACGACAGAAGCCGAGTACATCGCGGCTTCGGAAGCCGCGAAGGAAGGTGTTTGGATAAGGAATTTCCTCATTGAGCTTGGGGTTTTCCCGAATGCGTCCAGCCCATTGAATCTCTACTGTGATAATAATGGGGCAATTGCGCAAGCAAAGGAGCCAGGGAACCACCAGAAGAACAAACCCGTAATGCGGCGATTTCATCTCATTCGAGACTTCGTTAACCGGGGTGAGATCAAGATATGCAAAATACACACGGATCTGAACATTTCTGATCCGTTGACAAAACCACTCCCGCAGGCTAAGCATGATGCGCATGTAAGAGCTATGGGTATTAGGTACCTTCTAGATTGACTCTAGTGCAAGTGAGAGACTGTTGGAGGTATGCCCTAGAGGCAATCATAGAGATGATGATATTCCATTTGTATCCATGATTTGTATATTGTGTTCATTGAATATCCATTAAAGGCTACTTGAATTGATTCGCAATTATGTGAATTGTATGTGAAACTCTTTTCTTGTATGGTTATTCTAAAGTTGTCCCTAGTCGGAGTTCATGTGAGGACACACATGAATATTAGACTAGCACATGTATTAGTTGATGACTATGTTTCACAAGTCATGGACATGGAGATGTTGAACTAATAATGTGGACACATGTGGAGACATGTGCTAGGACTGACCCAACATGAGAAGTAGTTCTCTCTTTAAACAACATATACGCTTTGTCCTTAGACCTGAGATTATCGCATGTATTCTAGATGTGGATCGACCTACTTAGGGGCTATCAAACGCTACGCCGTAACATGGTAGTTATAAAGGTAGCTTTCGGGTTTGTCAAGAAGCATGCTATGAGACATGGTCAATCAAGATAAGATTTGCCCCTCTCTGATTGAGAGTGATATCTCTGGGCCCCTCGAGTGATCGGATCCGAAAATGCATGGCCATGCTACATACGGTTATGAGTTAACCTACAAAGGGATTTCGGATCACAGGATCGAGAAAGAGCGGTCGGCTTGAAGCTAGACCAAATATCGTGAGGCAAAGGGAATAGCATGTATATTATGTTGTGATGGTTCGTCTGATATGATCTTCGTGTGCGTATAGGAGTTGGCACGTCTTGCTAGAGGCCGCTACCGACTATTGGGCCGAGTAGGAGTACTTGGGCCATGTCTATACGTATCCGAACCCATAGGGTCACACACTTAAGGGGCTGGAAGCCCAATTCGGATCTGATCCGAGTTGGATTAGGTTTAGAAGTACTAATGAGCCTCGGACCCAGAGGCCCATCAGGAACCTCTATAAATAGAGGGGTGGGGGCGCCCTAGGGTTTACACCTTTTGGCGAAACACACCTGCCGCGCCTCCCACGCCCTCACCTGTTGCAACTCACGGATCTAGCAGTCCGGCTTGCGATGCTTCCTCCCTGCACGTGTGGATACCTTGGAGGTGTTGTGCCTGCAGCACTTGGACGAGCTGCCGACGAGCCACGATGAGCCGACGACGAGCCGCGGCACGGGAGGCGATCTTGCTGCACGTGGACGAGCTGCTGAGGAGCTGCTGGACGTTGATGTGATCGACTACGTACGACTACGTTGATCGACTACGTACGAATACGTGATCATCTTCACTGCATCGACGCATATCTACATCTTCCGCACCAGTAGTGCGTCGAGTGGTAATCCCATGATCATTATACGACAATTCTTCTTGGTTTTACACGGTAGAAATTTTGATTTGCGCTAGTGTAGCCTACCTCGTAACCCTACAGGTGGAACCCGATCACTGAGTTTGGAATGCCTCCATGGTCATTCACCCCATCCACAGGATCTCATATACAGATACCACAGGTGTTGACTCCTCAACCGATGACTCAGCGTCAACAGCATGATACTTCAGAAATCAATGGGGGAACCAGCACTTTGATGCCTCATCAAAATGGGTCAACGATGGTATTATATAATGAGGAGGCAAGCACACTATAGCATGTTAACCTTCCTCAGCGGCAAGCATCGGCTTCTCAGCCGATAGTTCAGCCACAACCTCAGCAACAAGCATCGACTGCCCAGCTGATAGTTTTGCCACAATTGTAGCAACAAGCATTAGTTTTTCAGCCGATAATTCAGCCGGTCACACTGCAACAACCACAGAGTACACACCAGCAGGTACATTGGGCTGCAAAGATAGCTGAAGTAATGCAAGATCAGTTCAGGTTAAAACCTAAGCAGCAGACTTACATGTACAAGACGCCATATCCACCTGCTTATGATGTGCTTCCTTTTCCCCATCGGTATAAAGTACCTGACTTTACCAAGTTCTCTAGACAAGATGATATTTCTATGGTGGAGCATGTCAACCAATTCATTATTCAATATGGAGAAGCAGCTGCGCAGGATGCGTTGAGGGTTCGGCTATTCTCATCATCTTTGTCTGGATAGGCCTTTGCGTGGTTCACGTCACTTCTAGCGAATTCTATTATTTTGTGGGCTGATCCGGAGAAGTAGTTTCATAAATACTTCTTTGCCAGAATTCACGAGATGAAGCTCATGGATCTGACTGGATTGAGGCAGGGGAATGATGAGTCAATAGCTGGCTTTATACAAAGATTCAGAGAAGTTAGAAACAAATGCTATAGTCTAGTCCTAAGTGATGGCCAGCTAGCTAAAGTAGCCTTTCAAGGACTCTTGCTGCACATCAAAGAAAAATACGCATCGCAGGAGTTTGAAAGTCTAAGTCAACTTGTGCATCGCATGTCAAACCAGAAAGTGCACCCTTGTGAATAGAAGATGAACTTCCAGAAGAGGGTTGCATATGTGGAGTACTTCGATTCGGATGAAGAGATGGAAATTAGCTTGGCTGAATAGGTAAAATATAAAAAGCTAGTTTCGTGTCCATTTGGCAAGAAAGAGCATGAAAAGTTTGGGTTCGATACTACCAAAGCCGACAAAATCTTTGATTTGTTGTTGCAAGAGGGGCAGATCAAGTTGTCACCCTACCATACTATCCCGTCGGCTGAGGAGCTCAAAAATATCAAATATTGCAAGTGGCATAATGCTACGTATCATGATACAAATGAATGCAAATTTTTCCATCAGCAGATCCAATTGGCTATTGAGCAGGGAAGACTTAAGTTCGAAGCCCCTACAAAGCCAATGAAGATCAACCAACAGCCTTTCCGAACTAACATGGTGGAAGTCGGTGGTAAGGGTGCGATCCATACCAAAGTATTGACTTCAAAATTGGCCAAGAAGAGTGGAGTCGTAGATCCTAAAGTTCAGATATCGGCCGATGACATGAAGGGAAAAGGTCGATTAGAAGGAGAGAGCTCAAAGGGACCTCGTAGGCCAATTACTTCTCAGGAATTGCTCAACAAGTTCCAAGGCAGCAAGAGAGAGCAAGGCATAGGGAAGAGAAGATACGCCGCCATGAAGATCATTGGAGGTGCCCGTTCTTCATATACTCCTAGGAAGAGGGAATCAAAGTACCATCAGCTGATAACTGCCCTGACTGTAATGGGTCATGTCAAGATAGCCGATCATTCAAGAGGCCATGCTTTGACGATAGAAATCGCAAAACGATCATCAAAAATAGATCTGATTATGGTGATAGGCGTATTCCAGTGCATGATCGGCTGGGAGCCACGGCCAATGTGTATGATCAGCTGGGGGGCAGAGTTGGTATACCTAATCGGCTAGAAGAGAGGGCCAATGAAAGAGTCTTTGATGAGGAGCCAATGTGTCATGAACCAGAGCGGCGACGTGCATCACAGCACGGTGGTGCGAAGCACCCTAGGTGGTGCCCAGAAGGTTTGACCAAGTCCCAGAAGAGAAGAGTTGAGCACTTGCGCCAGTGGGAATAGCAAGAGGAAGAAGGAAAATGTGCCTTAGAGAGGAAAGGAGTCAAATCCCAAGTATGGCGCGTCAAAACGAAAGCCGATGATGTGGATGATAACTGTAAATCGGCTGCAGATATCATCATGGTCTTTATTCTGCCGATGGAGTTTATGGCCGATTACTTCTCAGGAATTGCTCAACAAGTTCCAAGGCAGCAAGAGAGGGCAAGGCACAGGGAAGACAAGATACGCCACCATGAAGATCATTGGAGGTGCCCGTTCTTCATATACTCTTTGGAAGAGGGAATCAAAGTACCATTAGCTGATAACTGCCCTGATTGTAATGGGTCATGTCAAGATACCCGATCATTCAAGAGGCCATGCTTTGACGATAGAAATCGCAAAACGATCATCAAAAATAGATCTGATTTATGGTGACAGGCGTATTCCAGTGCATGATCGGCTTGGAGGCACGGCCAATGTGTATGATCAGCTGGGGGGCAGAGTTAGTATACCTAATCGGCTGGAAGAGAGGGCCAATGAAAGAGTCTTTGATGAGGAGCCAATGTGTCATGAACCAAAGCGGCGGCGTGCATCACAGCACGGTGGTGCGAAGCACCCTAGGTGGTGCCCAGAAGGTTTGACCAAGTCCCAGAAGAGAAGAGTTCAGCACTTGCGCCAGTGGGAATAGCAAGAGGAAGAAGGAAAATGTGCCTTAGAGAGGAAAGGAGTCAAATCCCAAGTATGGCGCGTCAAAACGAAAGCCGATGATGTGGATGATAACTGTAAATCGGCTGTAGATATCAACATGGTCTTTGTTCTGCCGATGGAGTTTATGGCTATAGCTGATCATAGTGAAATATAGAAAGCAGAGCAAGGGATGGTGCAGTTATCTTTAGAACCGATGCCGGCTACCTTTGAGAAGCCTGAAGAAGAAAAGCATCGGCATTTAAAAGCTTTGTTCCTAAAAGGACAGGTTAAAGGAAGGCCAGTTACCAAGCTACTGGTAGATGGAGGTGTGGTGGTAAATATCATGTCGTATGCCATGTTTGGTAAGCTTGGAAAGGGTGAAGAATACTTGACGAAAACGGATATGATACTGAAAGAATTTGAAGAAAAAATCTCACCAGCTCAAGGGGCACTCTGCGTTGACTTGACGATTGGAAGTAAGACCCTACCCACCACATTTTTTGTCATTAAATGTAAAGGGTCATATAACATGCTCTTAGGTCGAGATTAGATTCATGCCAATTGTTGTATCCCGTCTACGATGCATCAATACCTTGTTCAATGGATCGGCAATTCAGTGGAAGTTGTCCCTACTCATTCCTCTTTCAGCATTACCGCAGCCGATGCCCAGCAGTAGAGCTATGAACAAGTAGGTTGTATATCTGGCAAAGCCTGGGATACAGATTTCTTGAAGGTGTCCAATTTTGGACTATAGCCAATCCAAGCAGTCAGCTCAGAAGAATCATCTTAATGGATGAGTTCGTTGAAGATGATGGGAAGCTTGGGCACTAATTTACGTCAGCCGATGAATTAGAGCAGGTAGATCTTGGAGATGGTAGCAAGCCAAGGCCGATGTACATTAGTGCTAAGTTGGATACTGAGTATAAGCAAGAATTGATTAAGTTAACTAGGGAGTTTAAAGACTGCTTTGCTTGGGAATATTATGAAATTCCTTGTTTAGACCGATCTATTGTGGAGCATCGATTGCCTATAAAGCCAGGGTATCGGCCGTATTAGTAGCCTGCGCGGCATTGTAATCCAAAAGTGTTGCCTGATATTAAAGCTGAGATCACAAGATTAATTGAAGCTAACTTCATCAGGCAGTGTTGTTATGCTGAATGGATTTCTAATATTGTCCATGTATACAAGAAGAATGGAAAGCTACGAGTTTGTATTGATTTCAGGGATCTCAACAAAGTCACACCGATGGATGGTTATCCGATGCTAGTAGCTGATGCCCTGATATATGCTGCTGCAGGACATCGAGTTATTAGTTTCATGGATGGTAATGCTGGGTTTAACCAGATATTTATGGCTGAAGAAGATATTTCCAAAATGGCCTTTAGGTGTCTTGGGCACGTTGGCTTGTTTGAGTGGATCGTCATGACTTTTGGATTGAAGAATGCTGAGGCTACATATCAACGGGCCATGAATTATATTTTCCATGAACTCATCGGCAAGATAGTGGACATTTACATCGATGATGTCGTGGTTAAATCAGAAGGATACCAGGAGCATTTGGCTGATTTACGCAGGGTTTTGGAGTGTACAAGGAAGCATGGACTGAAGATGAATCCAAATAAGTGTGCTTTTGGCGTATCGGCTGGGTAGTTCTTGGGTTTCATGGTACATGAACGTGGCATAGAGGTTAGTCAGAAGATCATTGGTGCCATTAACAAGGTTGTTGCTCCGGAAAACAAGACTGAGCTTCAGTCATTGATCGGCAAGATTAATTTCATCCGAAGGTTCATATCAAACTTGTCTGGGAGAATTCAACCATTGAGTTCACTGTTAAAATTGAAGGCCAATCAAGAATTTGTTTGGGGAGTGGGGCAACAAAAAGCATTAGATGATATTAAGCGATACTTGGTGTCACCTCCAGTGTTGGTACCTCCTCAGGAACATAAGCTGTTCAAGTTGTACTTATCAGCTGATGAGTGTGCTATCAGATCGGCTCTTGTTCAAGAGTTTGAAGGAAAGGAACGAGTGATTTATTATGTGAGCAGGAGACTCTTGGATGCAGAGACCAGATATTTTCTGGTCAAAAGGCTGTGCTTATGATTGTATTTCTCTTGCACTAAGCCTAGGCATTACCTATTATCGGTTGAATGCATTGTTGTATGCAAAGATGATGTTGTCAAATATATGTTGTCGTTGTCGATTTTGAATGGGAGAATCGGAAAATGGATTTTGGCTCTATTAGAGTTTGACTTGAAGTATGAGTCGTCTAAAGCTGTTAAAGGACAAGTCATGGCCGATTTTGTTGTTCAGCACTGTGGATCGGAGGTTGCTGTCGTGGAACTAGTTCCATGGACTTTATTCTTTGATGGATCTTCATGTGGAATCAGTTCAGGGATCGGCATAGTGCTTGTGTCACCAAGGGGGGCAAACTATGAGCTTTCATTGCCGATTGATGCTACTGCTACCAATAATCAGGCTGAATATCAAGCTGTTTTAAAAGGTATCAAGTTGCTGAGAGAGATTAAGGCCGATGCTGTTGAAATATTTTGGGATTCTTTGCTTGTTGTTAATCAACTAACTGGAGGATGTGAATGTAGAGATGCCATTTTGAGAGTCTACCATTAAGTGTGCCTCCAGTTACTTAAGGAACTCAAGAGTGTAACCGTTGAGCATATTCCCAAATCTTACAATGAAGAGGCTAACAAGCTCGCTCAAAATGCTTCCAGGTATCGGCCGATTCGCAGTGCTATGGCCTTAGAGCTGATGCCTGGCGATTGGAGAAAGGAGATAGCTGATTATTTAAAGGATCCATCCAAAAGGGTTGACAGACGAATACATCTTCAGGCCATGAAATATGTGTTACTTGAAGATGATTTATATTATCAGATGATTGATGGGGTCTTGCTCAAGTGCCTTGGTGTTGAAGAATCAAAAAGCTTGATGGGCGAGATTCATGAGGGAATTTGTGGGGCTCATCAATCGGCCTTTAACATGAAATGGATGATTAGAAATAATGGGTACTACTGGCCGAATATCCTTGAAGATTGCTTCAAGTATTGGAAGGGTTGTCAGGATTGCCAAAGGTTTGACAACGTGCAGCGAGCCCCGGCATCAGCTATGAATCCTATAATTAAGCCGTGGCCGTTTAGGGGTTGAGGAATTGACTTAATGGGCTAGATTTATCCCTCATCAAGCAAGGGTCACAAGTTCATATTGGTAGCAATAGATTACTTTAGAAAATGGGTTGAAGCAATTCCTTTGAAGAATGTGACATCGGCAAGCATCATCGACTTTGTTAAAGAGCACATTATCTATCGGTTTGGTATCCCTCAAACTATCACAACCGATCAAGGGACTATGTTCACTTTAGGGGAATTTGAGGAACTTGTTGCCGGTATGGGAATTAAACTATTGAATTCTTCTCCATATTATGCTTAAGCAAATGGTTAGGCTGAAGCATCAAACAAGGGGATTATCAAGTTAATTAAAAGAAAAATTGAAGAGAAACCAAGATGTTGGCATGTTACACTAAATGAATCTTTATGGGCATATCGGATGGCCTGTCATGGTGCTACGAAAGTATCCCCTTATCAAATGGTTTATGGGCATGAAGTGGTTTTGCCTTGGGAATTGAAGACAGGATCAAGACATATATCGTTGTAGGATCAATTGACAACCGATAATTACTTGGTCCTGATGAAAGGTGAGTTGGAAGATTTAGCAAGTCATCGGCTAAGGGCTTTGATCAGTATTGAAGAAAATAAAAAGGGAGTAGCCAGATGGTATGATACGAAGGTCAAAGTCAAAGAGTTTTCCTAGGAAGATCTAGTTTGGAAACTGATGTTGCCGATGGGGTCTAAAGATCCTAAATTCGGAAAAGGGTCGCCTACATGGGAAGGGCCGTATCGGGTGAGTCGTTGTGCTCCAGGCAACGCATATATTCTAGAAACACTTGAACGAGAAGAATTCGCTAGAGCTCTGAATGGAAAATACTTGAAGAAGTACTACCCTAGTATATGGGTAGATGCATAGCCGATGGCTTAAGGCTTAGGACTGTCATAGCCGGTACTAAGAGTATTGCCTTTAGTACAAAAAGAAGGAAAGCAAACATGCTAATATCCGATGAGATATAAATAAGCCAATTTTAGCTCGGTACATCAGCTAATACGTGACTGATGTAATACGCGTCACCCTTAGAATAAATAATACCTACAATCTCTAGGTTCCTAAGGTACAAAAGTTATTACATCGAACCTAAGAAGTCTTGGATCGATTTTATCACACATAGGCGAGCTTGGTTGTCTTCATCTTGAAGATTGGCGATTACTTGTTCCCTTTAGTGAAGCAGGCTTGGATGATGTCCCAGTTGAGCTGTGGTTATATTAATCTCACTGGTGACCTAGCTCAGTTCTTCCAGGAGCTGATCCCTTCTGGCTTCTAGAGTGGTCAACTTATTTTCAAGGGTTGAGGAAGAAAGTTGAAGGCCTCACACTTGATTAGTCAATTGTTGTATCTGCCGACTTGAGCCTGCAAAGTTAATCGCAGATAAAACCAAGTTGACATCCGAGGGGATGTAAACTCTGAGTTGGTCGAGGTTGGCCTGTATCAGATCCTTGTTCGTTTGGGAAAGTTTCTTGTTGGATTGGAGGATTTGGATGATTGCCTCGAGTTGGAAGTTCACTAGGTTCATCTTTGAGAAGGAAGAACAAAGGGGATGAATTTCAAATAGAAATTTATTCCGAACAGTCGATTTAGAACAAGGTTGCAAAATGAATACCAGATTGACTGATGAAAAGGAAGCCATCTTGGTTGTTTGGATTCGGTCTGGTTTGGGAAACTTGTGGAGGGACAGAGTTTGTGCGATTTTGTGAATGCTTTCAAGGGGAGCATTGGTGCTTGTATTTATAAGGTAGCTTTGAAGGAATCTGAACGTTGGAAGCATGGAATGGTCAGTCACAAGGGATGCTGGACGAGGTAGCCATCGGTGAGTCAAATAGAGTGGCAGAAGATCAGTCAGTTTGCATTTAAGCCGATTGCAGTACGAGCATTAAAGTATTTGCATCATGAAAAATAGATATCAGTTGCAGAAGATTTATAAAAATTAAATAAAGTTTGTTACAACGGTCCCAAGAGGGTACAGATGGCATCTATTGCGCATGCAGCTTCTTCTTGAGGACCAATGGATGGTCACCCTTGGATGATGAGTGATTGACAACGTTGTGTTGGATTGATCTGCTCTTGTTTTGTGATGCGTAGGTGTGGAGCTCGGAGGCGGTGATCAATGGCGAGGTGAAGGTCAAGTAGATATGGGCCATGCCGATGGACCGGGAGCGGTGAAGGATGGACGTGAGGCTTGGACTGAGGGACCAGAGCGCCGGAGGATCAGCCGCGGTGGCTGACACTTGGGGACATCAACAAGTGCAAGTTTACATGGAGGAGTGACCGTGTTGACCAAGTCAAGATGGTGGACGTGCAAGTCAAGCAAGGACGCTACAAGACTTGGCGGCCAGGCGGTCGAGGACGGTGGTGACACGTGTCGAGGAGCGGGTTTGGTGGTTTGGGCTGAAAAAGCCATAGGCGGATGGTTTCCGGGTTTGGACCACAAAACCCGGGCGGAGGTTCCGAGGAGGAACACGAAGGCACGTGGCGGAATCACAGAGGCTGCGTCGAGATGAAGCAAGTCTGTGCAGGAAGCATGGCTGTCCGATCGACCGAACACACAGATGGACCAAAATGCCCCTGCGCGGGTAGTTATCTTAATTTTTAGTTGTAGGGGTAATTTAGTCATTAGGGGAGTCTCTAAATAGAGAGGGGGGCTGGTTGTATTGAGTACCTCTCCAAGCACTTCATCCATCTAGGGTTTTAGTAGTTTATTTGTCTAGTGTCTCTCTCTCTAGTTTATCTCTCTAGAGGTCCTTGGATGTTTCGAGCACTGAATTCATGTAGTGAACCAAGTTTTTGTTGTGGGAATGGAGGCCCTAACCTCCTCGTGTCCTCCGTATGTTGGGGGATGACGGCTTTGTGCAATTCTCACTTGTGTTCTTCGCGTTCTTGTTTTCTCCTTTTTCTCCCTCTCACGTTTTTGGTTGATTCATGATTTCTGGGAGTTCCTGAGCCAAACTGGTCTTTTGGAAATGAAATAGGACATGATTTGAAACTTTCCACCAAAGGGATTTGATTGAAACCTCACGAGTTCATAGATCGGGACGATTCAAGCTCTAGGGTTGAAAAATCAGCATTCCTCACAAGATATTTAATTCCCTTTGATTGGCTGATCTTTTTGAGGAGATCTTTTGGTAACATGTTTTTTATGTTGTTGGGAAACTATGGTTAAAATTACGTGATTTTTGGAGGTATTTTGATCGATTTTTAGATTTTTCTTCTCTCCTCACGAAGGCTGATTTCTGTGCTGTCGGAAGTTCCGACGTGTCAAAAGTTCTGACACTGTGTCGGAAGTTCTGAAGGGAAAATTGCTGAAACGACAGAGAACTCCTGCCAGGAGATCCCCGGTACTTCCGATAGGTATCGGAACTTCTGTTAGGGGGTCGGAACTTCCGACAGGAGCATTTTGAGTCCTGTTTTGACTCAGCTCTTTGGAGTTTGCTTTCCGGATCTTTGGTGTTTGCTTCCAGTTGTTTCTTGAGAGTCCCGCTGTGTTATCGGTCATCACCATAGACACCTAGCCACCCAGTTGGCTCGTAGATCTCTCATCTTCCACTCGCTTTGGTTTTGGGGTTTGAATTTGGGATAAAAGCCTAAGATTTCAAAAGAAATATTTGAGGCTCCCATTCACCCCCCGCTCTAGTCGCCTTTTCGGTCCTTCACTTCTCTTGTTCCAGTTTTTTGATGACATCCGGAAGTTGGGCAAGCTTGTTCTCTTCAACGGTGATACCGTCCCTAACGTCCCTCAGCTCTTTCATCAGCGCTACTCTCCTTGCCTTGAGCCGATCGATCTCACCGACGATGTCAGGGCGAGAATTGCTCAAGATGCCGATCCTCTTGTGGATTTCCTCAGCACGGAGCTTGTGAGACTTCTTATCCTTGAGCAATTGCTCCTGTTTGGCTCAATCGGCTAATTGGCGTAATGCCTTCAACACTGGAACTTGCTGATTCTCAATGAAGGCTGCGGGAATCAGGGCCTCTTCTATTTCTTCTGGAATTTGGCCTCTGAGGTCACGAAAGATGTTCCGTATCGGCTCTGCATCTTCAACCAGCTGGTCAATGTCCCAGTTGAGGAATTCCAATATGTTCCGAAGTTTGCTCTTCACCTCCTCAGATAGGGATCCTAGAGCCAACAAATGTGACATGACTTCATCTTCTTTAGGAAGTTCTACGATTTGGAAGGAGAAAAGGTTGTTGTCTGGTGACTCCTGAGCCTACAAAAGATTAACGAAGTGTAAGCCGATGGTGCTAGTTGGTGGAAAATCGGCTAGTAAATGTGAGAAGTGCTTACCATCTTCCAACAAATCTCTTCAGCTTGTGTTGATGGTGCTGCTACATCGGATGGTGGTTCTTTAAGGATCGGCTCCTCAAAAGGTGGCTCATCCTCTGGGATTGTGTCGGCTGGAGAATCTTGGATAACGATCGGCTCTGGAGCCATGGCCGATACGACACTTGGAATATTCTCCTAGGAAAAAGAAGATTCCATAAGAATATTTTTGATAAAAATAGAAAGCATTGAACTCAAGTATAGCAGACAGTATTATACCTCTGGAGTTGATGTAGCTGATGATTCGGGTAAAGTAATCGATGCATCTGGATCGGTCTGCACAGAGGTCTGGCCGATTTTAGCAACAAAGGTTGAGAAGGCCAGAGCAAAGCATATTGTGTACCTCAGGTTGCAGGGTTGTAGTCAATTCAGTTCCTGGAATCTCTTTAGCCTATTGAGCGGCCGATGGAGGGGTCGGAGGCATAGCCAATTCTGGAGTAGGTTAATTTTATGTAGGATGTGTAGACGTCTGAAAGAAATTGAGTTAGCTCAGTAGTTTATCTAAGGAAATTTAACAGTGGAATTACCTGGAAAGCTTTTATCAGAAGTGATGCCGCTGCCGATGGGTCGATTGCTTCGGCCGATGATGAGTCCTTTTGGATCAGCTTCTTACAAGTCATCTTCTTAGAGGCAGGGGCTTTGCGTTTCAAAGATCGGCCTATGGTTATATCTGCCAGAGATGGAGCGTTATGGCCGATATGAGGAGTTGCCAATGCAGGTGCATAAGAAATCAGCTTGTTACTTTGGCTCATGGCTGGAGGTATCTAGCTAGCACCCTGCAAGAGAGAAAATGTTAGTAGGAAAGGGACCTTTATAAGAAAGAGGAAGAAGGATTAGTGAAATCGACAGTATCACCTCTCCATCAGGATTGACGAAGTCTGGGTTGAGCTGCAAGCAATAGACCCCTGCCGATACGCAAAAGAGGTGCTGACCCATTCTGCCCACCACAACTTGAATGGTTTGGTAGTGAAAGTGGCGGGCTTCCATGATTCTAAGTTTATGGTGCTGGCATCTGGAATCAGGCTCTTTAGTCTATTGTACTCAAGGCCGCTGGAAAGTTTTTCCCTGGGCTTCACGAGATCGGCAAAGAAAAGTTTTATCAGCAATTGCCCAAAAGCGAGCTGGCGGGATGCTGTCGATGGGTGATAAAACTCATAGGTTGGGTATTGACCTTTCCTAGCAAAGAAGTTGGCTGGAAGGATTCCAGGCTTGATGATTACCTCAAGATCTTCTGCGCTGAATGTGGCTGTAGCAAAATTGAAGCTGATGGGTAGCTCAAAAGGAGGGTCTTCATCGGCATAAGCATACCAAATTGTTGCCTCGTCGGTAAGACCATTGTTGAAGCATTTGAAGAAATCGGCCACCCTGGAAGGAGACTGTTTATCGCCATGGAAGATAGAAACAACTTCACCATAAGATGTGCATCGGCGAGTTTCAGGGTCCTTGTCCTCTGGCTGATCTTTTGGGAAAGACATGTTCTTGATGTCTTGCCCCAAGACATGTTGCAGGTGTAGCTTGAGCCACAAGTTGATAAACCACCAAGGGCCGCCTAGGTTGCTGATGGGTTGTCCAGCTGATAGCTTGATTGACACTTGGTGTAGCAAGTGATAGACTGATCCAAGGAGGTGTTTCCCTAAGGGGATCAAATTTCCCATCAGCGCTTTAGCCAAGATTTGTAGATTGGTAGTTGGTCCAGCCGATCATCCACAGAAGATGAACTTGTCCAGCCACATATTTAGGAAGGCAACATGTTCCCTGGCATCAATAGTTCCAGTTTTAGCATGACGGCTGATGTAGCCTTTCCATCCGTCGATGTTCTTTGTTTCCAGCCGATGAGAGGTTTTGGCAGGAAGGGCGAATGTGTTATCTGCAGACGTGATGTCCAAGCCCATCAACATTAGAACATCAGCTAGTGTGGGAGTCATCAGCCCGTGACCTAACAAGAAAGCGTTCAGGGCATCTGACCAGAAATATGATGCAGTGATGACCATGGATTCATTTCGGGCCATGTCCGACAAGGAGAGGGTGATGCACTGGCTGATGTTGTATTGCTCCCAAAGAGGCCTTTTCGAAGCTGCCATCTGAGATACTAGTTTTTCCATCCTGTTGCATGGCTGGGCCAGAATCTAAAGGTTTGGTTCCAGTCGGTCAAATCAATGGATGCAAGCTTGAAGGGGATTCTATTGGTTTCTAGGTTGATTAGATCCATTGGGTCAGGAGTGCCCATGGGGCCAAAGCCGATAAGTCCGGGCTTGTCGTCTATAGGAATAGTGATCCTATTCCTAAGTTCCTGAGGATGTGGAAATTTTCTAGATCAGATGAGAAAAAGCAAGAATGCAGCAAGAATGGTGAAAGATGGGAAACGTATCTGAGGGATTGAAGAAAGAGTCGCCATGAATAAAGCAGCCCTGTGACTTGAAATGACCACTGAATAACACAGAAAGCCATCGGAGGTCGATGTTTCGCTCGAGGAAGGAGAAGAACAGGGTCTATTTTGTTGCGAGACAAGGTGAACCAATGGAAGAGGGAGATGATGGCCGTGAGTTTATAGGTGTTGATACCGGATTTTGACCAATCCTATAAATTCAAGGTACGAGATAATTGGAATCACGTACAACAATAAGAAGCTAGCATGCGCGCACATGGGCATGGAGTCCAAATCGGCTTCATTGGATTGATCGGCAAGGAGAGGCAAGGCAAGGCTGATATAAAGGAAAGGCCAACACGTATGGATAACAATGATTAGAATATACAACATGGATTCGGGTGCACTTTGCATGTCATACATGGGAGGCTACCAGAATAATTATGCATGTGGCCGATCTTTGCATGCATGGGAGTTTGTTTTATAGAATAAAATATTTTAGAGATAGAGTTGGGTTAGTTAGAGATATAGTTTTTTATTAGAAAAGATTATGTACGTGACTTGCCTTGTACGTGGTTAGATGCCAATTATGTAACATCCGCCCTATAAATATAAAGGGATGTGGCCATTGTAATTTTCATCACACGATCAATAATACAACGTATTTACCTTTACCTTTCGGCTTCACGCCATTGCCCTAGGAGTAGGAGTAATGTAGCTTCTCGACGAGTTCCTTCTGCATTGACCTCGATCTCCGACGAGATCAAGTTCCGTCACCAGGTGTTCTAGGCTTTAACCACCGGGCGCATCGCTGTGGTTTCGTCTAGTTTCAACTACCAGTTATCGAGTATTTTGGATCTTTGACTTACGGCGTATCGCTTCTGTCTCGATCTACGGTATTTACCAGTTATCCCGCCTTGATTAAGATTGCATCGGCTGATATTTATCTGTTCTATCGTCTTGCTGTTTACGACATATTAATTGTTATTAATTCTGTCGGAATAGACGATAGATCTGTTTTTAATAGCCTGTTGCATCTTAATCTTGGTTACCCCTCGAGTGCCGTCGGAATTGAGTTTCATTGTGATTAGATTCATCAGCTGGCGGGGTTTAGATTGACGTCCTGCTGAGTGTTTCTAGGCTGCAACTACCGGGCGCATCGCTGTGGTTTTGCCTAGAAATATTGGTAGTGATGTTAGTTTAGATCTCATCGGCTTGTGGCTCTGGCTATGGTGGAGCAATAACTCGATGGCGCTCTGTCTCCTATCGGCTCTCTAGCCGATGGTTATCACATCAAGGATCATATCGGCCCGATCGGCCGACTCCAACGAACTTCGAGAGAATTATCTCCACCTTGTCAGTTGAATGGTCAAATTGACTGGCACACCCGCGCACACTATGCGCGCCGATTTGAATTCTGCACTGGAGTTAAGCAGATCTCCCAGGTCCTCATGTGGTGATGCAGGGTCCACCACTGTCAGGATTTTGCGTCAACACATTTTGGCATGCCCAGTGGGACGCGAAGATATACCCTACTGCTAATAATTATTACAAGATAGTTCATATATTTAATCGGCTCAATGATGGAACAAGTCGACGAGTACCAAAACTGATACAGGTGATCGGCTCGACGCAAGTGCCCACCGCTCCTTTGAGTTCGATCTGATGGCCGGCAAAAAATCAAAAGAAAATTAATTGCTGTTGATCATCAGCCGATGAGTTCAAAATTATTCAAAGGGAGTAACATGGCCAGCAAAATCCGAAGGTATTCAATTCGCAAGTTGCAATGGAATGTTACTCTCGAAAACAGTTGGCCGTATATACATAGATTTAATCAAAGCCCGGAGGTCTACGGAGGATTTTTTTTTCCCTTATTCAGTTGGGGTGGATACAAGCTACGTGACCGTGTCCTGGCTAATCACGAGGCAATACCGTAGCCTTTTATAAAAAGGAAAGGCCGATTACTACTTTTGTTGGTAATAGGTCTAGCAAATTGCAGCCTAGAATATAAATGGTTCGGCCATGGTGAATAGTGGAAAGCATTAAGCCGAAGAGCCAGCCGGGGCTAGTTGTGTACACACTGACGATAGAAAAATATATGAGATCTATTGAGTCATCAGGGACAACGATGACTAAATTTGCAAGAATCTCAGCCGATTGTGTAGTACAATAAGTCGTCGGCTATGCCTCAACTCATGGGAAACTTCCAGCACCCTCAGATTGGAATGTACTGGCAGCAGAACGCTGGAGTTCAACTCCAGCCGATAGGAGGCCACGCACCCCCAGCTTTTGGAGTCCAGCCGATTGCCCAGTTGCCACATCGGCAGGCAGGGGTTTAGCATCATGACGGACATCAGCAGGTTGATTGGGTGAATTAGATAGCCCATGTGATTTAGAATCATTTCGGTTTGAAACCCAGGGAGCAGGAGTACATGTATCGGCGGCCTTATCCAGAAGCTTATGATCGAGTCCCTATGCCACACCGATACAAAATACCAGATTTCAAGTTCTCTACTCAATGACCTTTCATAAATAAAGAAAGACGTGGCCGATGGAGTACACAATGCTTGGTTCAAAATAATATCGGCTGCCTATTCAATTTTTGGTCTCACAGCCGATGGAAGAGTGGAAGATTTTTCGGGCGGTGGAAACTTGTATCAGCCGATGGACAAGAAAGAAATAAAAAAATAGAGAGTAGCCGATAGAAAGTCCCTGCTGAAGGAAATAAATAAATAAAAGAAAAAGAAAGGAGCAGCCGGCCGATGAAAGAAAGAGAAAAGGAAAGGAGCGGCCGATTGGGAAAAGAACAGATAAAAAAAGAGGAGGAGGCAGTCGGCTGATGGGCAAAGGAACGAGTGAAAGCAGTCGGCCGATGGGCAAAGGAATAAATGAAAGAGAGAAAAAAAAGGGAGCAACCAGCCAATAAGAACAGCAGTCAGCCGATGGGCAAGAAATAAATAAAAAAAAAAGATAAGAAGAGCAGTCAGCCGGTGGGGTTTTTTTAGCCGATAGTACTACTGGCTATATTTCAGCCCGATGGAGTTAAAATTGTATCAGCTGATTGAAACAAAAATAGTATTGGCTGGTCCTTTTGCATGATGAAATAAAAATATCTCATCATCTCGATTGACGCAAAGGTGTGACCGATGGCAAGTCCGATGGGGTTAAAAATTCATTGACCAATTGGAATAATAAAAAAGAGGGGAGTTGCATCCGCTGATTGATTGTTTGGCCAATAAAAGAAATAGTATCGGCCGATTGACTGCTTGGCAAAAAGCATCGGCTGATTGCTTGGCTAATAATAAATTGCATCGGCCGATTGGTTCAAAAAAAATTGCATCAGCTGATTGGTTCAAGCAAAATAGTATCGGCTACTTATAGAATGCATCGGATATTAATTTCGAAGCATGAAATATTCACACTCCGAAACTGGGGGGTCTGTGTTGACAACAAAAGCTTGTTGGTTACTGCAGCAAGTTTTGGTGTCAACAGATTGATCTGTTGTTTTTACTGCCGGCAAAGCCAACAGTGTTCTTTATATTTCAATAGGAGTCGACGTGGCTTTGGATATGGCAATCAGACGTCATTAGCTCTGAAGACAAGTGTCGAACTTCTATAATTAGTTTCGAAACATGAAGCATTCATACTCCGAAACTGGGGGGCCTATGTTGACACCGGATTTTGACCAATCCTATAAATTCGGAGTACGAGATAATTGGAGTCACGTAGAACAATAAGAAGCTAGCATGCGCGCACATGGGCATGGAGTCCAAATCAGCTTCATTGGATTGATCGGCAAGGAGAGGCAAGGCTGATATAAAGGAAAGGCCAGCACGTATGGATAACAATGATTAGAATTGGATTCTGGTGCACTTTGCATGCCATACATGGGAGGCTACCAGAATAATTATGCATGCGGCCGATCTTTGCATGCACGGGAGGTTGTTTTATAGAATAAAATATTTTAGAGATAGAGTTGGGTTAGTTAGAGATATAGTTTTTTATTAGAAAAGATTGTGTACGTGACTTGCCTTGCCTTATACGTGGTTAGATGCGAATTATGTAACGTCCGCCCTATAAATATAAAGGGATGTGGCCATTGTAATTTTCATCACACGATCAATAATACAACGTATTTACCTTTACCTTTCGGCTTCACACCATTACCCTAGGAGTAATGATTCGGCCGATGTAAACCCGTGCTTCAGCTTCCCATTTCTCAAACGAACTGATCCATCTAATCTGAATGTTCAGAGCCGACTGCTCGGATTGGCTGTAGGCCAAAGTCGGACACTTTTTGTAAATCGGTGTCCCAAGTTCTCCTAGATATGCACTTGACGTGTTCGCAGCTCCACTACTGCGTATCGGCCGCAGCAACACTGTAGGCGGAATTGGCGGTGACTATCTCAATGTTGTCGCTGACCCATTGTACGAGGCATTGATGCATTGTAGACGGGACGCAGCAATTTGCGTGAATCCAATCGCGACCGAGCAACATGTTGTAGGACCCTTTGCCATTTGTGAGGTCGACGCAGAGTGCCCCGCGTGCGGGAGACACGTTGCCCTCGAAGTCCTTGAGCATCATATCCGTCTTGGTCAGATCTTCATTGCTTTTTCCCAGTTTCCGGAACATGGCATATGGCATGATGTTGACTGCGACGCCTCCATCTACTAGTAACCTGGTGACGGGTCGACCATTGATGTGTCCTTTGAGGAACAGTGCCTTGGGGTGTTGCCGTTTTTCATCTTCGGGTTTCTCAAAAGTGGCTGTCATTGGCTCCAAAGCCAATTGTGCCATCTGTTCCTCCAACTTCATCGTGTTGGCCCGATCGGTGGGAGCCATGAACTCCATCGGCAAGATGAACACCATGCTAACATCAGCTGCCAATTCCTGGTTGCCATCTTCCTCATTGTTGTTTCTTTTGGGGTGCCAGACTCGAGACCTGTCATCTTCTTATCCACCATCTGCCTCTGTTCCTCTTCCTGTTGTTCCCATTGGCGCAGGCGTTGGATTCTTCATTTTTGGAATTTGGTCAATCCATCAGGGCACCACCTGGGATTCACTGGTTTGGCTGGCGGTCGGGCACGTTCCCAGTCCGGTTCCCGTCCTAGGGGGTTTTCATCTGACGCCCTTGCATCGGCCATCTCCTTTAGCCGATCGTGTGCGCTGACTCTGCCCCTCGGTCAGTCGTGCTGGTCAGATCTGCCCCCCAGCCTATCATACTGTTCGTGTCTATCCCTTGGCCGATCATACCGGTCAACTCTACCCCCCAGCCGATCACGCACTGAAAGACGTCGATCCTCTTGCTCACGCCAGCTTCTGCTGATTGACTCTGATCCTCTATCCCTGGAGCGAGACCTCTTGAACGGATGATTTGTTGGATATATAAGCACTTTTAGTTTTAATTTAATCCAGAAATAAATCATGAATACAATGAACAGACAACAGATTAAACTAGACATGTCTACACAACATCTAGACAAGTCTATCATTGCAAATAGAATCACACATTCTACCATACTATCCAGAGCTATCAGACTACAACAGATCATAATAGCTAGTATGGAAGACATAATTTGAGATAAGAGATCATACGTTTCTTTCTTGATGAAGACCGGCTCCTGGATGACTACCGGGTACAGCAGGCAACGAAGATCAGCAGCCTGACGTTGTTCACGACGACGAGTGACGCCCGAGCGACGAAGAAGTAGACGAGCCGTGGTGAAGAAGTCGACGAAGAACTGGACGAAGCGGAGGAAGTGATCGAGCAGTCACGCGGAGCGCTTCCCAAAAACCTTATTCGCCCTCTCCCAGTGCAGGATCGCTGAAGACGACGGTTCCGGAGACCTGCTCTCCCAATCGCCGGTGCACGCCGACAATCGGGATGGAGTAGACTACGGTGGCGGCGCAGCAGTGAGAGGAGGCAAAAACCCTAGCTCGAATAGATCTATCTTTCTCACGTCGCGATCGTGACCTAAACCGGTTAGGATTCCATATATCTTGCTGACTTAAAGACCAAGTAACCAAAAAATAAAACGGCAAAAGGAAGCTGCGCCCCCACAAGGCGAAGGGCCGGATTTTGGCGGACCATTCACGCAGGTGCCGCGCGCCCGCGCCCTTCGCCCCGCCCCGCCCCGCCTCGCCCGGCCTGGCCCGGCGAGGCGAGGCGTGGCGTGGCGAGCGAGCGTGCGCGTGTGGAGCTCTCCTTCCCTCCCCACACACATAGCTTGGAGGAGTAGAGACAACTTCCATATTTAAGTTGGTCATCCCTCCCCTCCACTAGCAATGTGGGACTAAAGACTTGCACCACTCCACCTCTTGCCTACATGGGCCTTTGATATTTATTTGAAATTCTGAAATTACTTATTGGCTAGGCCCATTATTTCAACAATCCCCCACCAGATCTCAAATGCCCATTAGAGATTTTGCCTGTTTCTCACTGCTGTTTATATACTAGTGTTTCAGCGAGGACTGTTAAGTTGAACTCTCGCCTAGAGCTTCAAGCTACATTCATCCACAACTTGAATAATGGACTAAGCCTTGAATTGCAAGTTTTGTGCGAACAAGTTTCACTCAAAGTCGGGAGTAGTACCTGGCTGCCTGTAGCCTACCCCGCAGGTGGGGCATATAGGTCGTACCCCCTGGTCTCTTCATGAGCTTAATAGAGATCACCCAAGTCTCACAGACTGCGACCTTACAACAGTCGGGCTCATATAGGTATAATGTTCCAAGATGTTTTGCAGGGCAACATCTTTGCTAATTAAAGCCAACAAAATATATTAAGGCAATAGTCAGCCTGCCATGCAGTGGTTTGAGAGTGTTGCATCATTTCTCCAGTGGGTTAGTAGGATACTCTCATGCTATCCCATGGCTTGTTCTTCCCAGATCCTACTTCACGGGATCTCCGATCACATAGGTTGGGTTACCACCATGGTGTAGCTCATATGGGTCTCACACCCATCTTCTTTGATGCATTGTCTATCACATTACGTGACAGCCCCTTAGTGAACTGATCTGTCAAGTTCTTATCAGTTGAGATGTAATCCACTGATATTACTCTGGAGTTTCTCATTTTCCTGACAGATTTCAGATGTCTCTTAACGTGTCTTGATAACTTCATATTGTCCTTAGAACTGTTCACTTTGACTATCACCGTTTGATTGTCACAATTCATAAGTATTGCCGGCATAGGTTTCTCAACAATAGGCAAGTCCATCAAGAGTTCACGTAGCCAATCAGCCTCAACTGTGCCTGTATCTAATGCTGCAAGTTCTGCTTCCATGGTAGACCTCGTTAAGATAGTCTATTTGGATGACCTCCATGAAACAGCACCACCACCAAGAGTGAAGATGTATCCACTTGTGGCATACAGTTCATCAGCATCAGATATCCAATTTGAATCACTATAGCCTTCCAATACTGCAGGATACCGGAGTAGTGAATTCCGTAATCCATAGTGCCAACTAAATAGCGCATGACTCGCTCAAGCGCACGCCAATGATCATCTCCCGAATTAGAGGTAAACCGGCTCAGTTTGCAAACAGCATATGAGATGTCAAGCCTAGTAGCACTGGCTAAGTACATAAGTGATCCAATAATCTGAGAGTATCTTAGATCTCTACCAATTCTCTTGTTTTTCCGAAGTATCAAGCTCAGATCATAAGGTGTGGGAGAAGGCTTACTGTCCTTAAAGCGAAACCGGCTCAAGACCTTTTCCACATAATGACATTGCGTGAGAGTAATCCCATTCTCTCCTTTGATCAACTTGATATTCAGAATTACATCAGCCTCTCCCAGATCTTTCATGTCGAAATTTTGGTACAGAAATAACTTGACCTCTTTGATCACGTCAAGATTTGTACCAAAGATCAGTATGTCATCAACATACAAGCACAATATAACTCCCTCACCCCCACCATGGCGGTAGTACACACATTTATCAGCCTCATTGATAGAAAAGCCTGCTGATATGAGTGTAGTATCAAATTTCTCATGCCATTGCTTAGGTGCCTGTTTTAGGCCATACAAAGATTTCAGCAATTTACACACCTTGTTCTCTTGACCCTATATTACAAACCCATCAGGCTGATTCATATAAATTTCCTCATCCAACTCTCCATTAAGGAAAGTTGTCTTAACATCCATCTGATGGACGAGAAGACCATGTGAGGCAGCAAGGAAAAGTAATACTCGAATACTGGTCAATCTCGCAATAGGTGAGTAAGTGTCGAAGAAATCTTTGCCTTCTTTCTGAGTATAACCCTTAGCCACAAGTCGAGCCTTGTACTTATCAATAGTACCATCAGGCCTAAGCTTCTTTTTGAACACCCACTTGCAACCCACAGGTTTACAACCATACGGTCGATCAACGACCTCCCAAGTTCCATTAGAAAGAATAGAGTCCATCTCACCATGGATAGCTTCTTTCCAATCATCTGCATCTGGAGGTGCAAGTGCCTCTGAAATAGTCTTAGGAGTATCGTCTACGAGATAGACAGTGAAATCATCACCAAAGGACTTTGCAGTTCTTTGTCTCTTGCTCCTCTTAGGAGCTTCACTATTAACCTCCTCATGAACTGGCTCAAGTGTTTGTTTAGCATGATCAGGAAGCACAATAGGTTCAGGAGTTGTCTCAGCAATCATACCAAAAGATAGTCTAGACACACTATGCAATTGTTTCATAAGAAATATATTCTCAAAGAACGTAACATCACGAGACTTCATCAAAGTATTAACATGAACATCAGGCACCTCTGATTTAACCACTAAAAATCTATAGGCTATGCTATGATGAGCATACCCCAAAAAGACACAATCCATAGTTTTAGGTCCCAACTTACGTTTCTTGTTGATTGGCACACTAACTTTGGCCAAGTAACCCCAAGTGCGTAAGTATGAAAGTGATGGTTTTCTTCCAATCCATTCTTCATAGGGAGTTTTCTCCTTATTCTTCATGGGTACTTTAGTCCACTGGTGTCTAACATGGCGTTCACCAAGTCAGTCAAAGTGCAATTCTTTCTTTCGGCAACCCCGTTTGTTTGGGGCGAATAGGGAGGCGTCCTCTCATGTACAATACCATGTTCTTCAAAGAACAAGTCGAAATCATTAGAGAAATACTCGCCACCACGATCAGACCTAATTCTCTTGATCTTTTTCTCAAGTTGATTCTCAACTTCAGCCTTATAGATTTTAAAGTAGTTAAGAGCCTCATCTTTCATTTTCAATAAATACACATAGCAATATCTAGACGCATCATCTATCAAAGTCATGAAATATCCTTTTCCACCTTTGGTCAACACACCATTCATCTCGCACATATCAGAATGAATGAGTTCAAGTGGTGCCAAGTGTCTCTCCTCGGCTACCTTGTGAGGTTTTCGAGGTTGCTTAGATTGCACACAACTATGGCACTTAGAACCTTTGACAATGGAAAAATTCGGAATTAAACACAGGCTGGATAGTCGAGACATAGAACCAAAATTCAGATGACATAAACATGAATGCCAAACACTAGCATCACTCTCATTAATACCATCACAAATATAGTTCACAGATTTATTGCAATAATCTGAAAGGGAAAAGCGGAACAAGCCTCCGCACTCATAGCCAATTTTATTAGACTCAAGCACTACCTTAAAACCATCCCTACACAAAAGGGATCCACTAACTAGATTCTTCCTGATAGAAGGGACATGCTGCATGTTCTTCAGTTGCACGATCTTTCCTGAAGTAAACTTCAGATCTACCGTACCAACACCACGAACAGAAGCATGTGACCCATTCCCCATTAGGACGGACGAATCCCGAGCGACCTGGTAAGATGAAAATAAGGAGGCATCAGCACACACATGAACATTAGCACCAGTATCAAGCCACCAAGTATTAGTAGACTGAAACACTGAAAAAACAGAAGGTAAATTACCATACCCACTATTTCCGTCTCCAGCGCTGGTCACCATGCTCACAGACTTCTGCTATGGAGGTTTTCTTCCTTGCGGTTTGGGCACTTCTTTGCCCAATGGTCAGTAGAACCGCACACGAAGCATCCCTCGTTCTCCTTGTTCTTCTTCTTCTTGAAGGTAGTGGACTGCTTAGGTTTATTGTTCTTGCCCTTGCCCTTGCCACCATTGCCATTGTGATGTGATTGGTGCACCATATTAGCACTGGTCTGACCCTCAACAGCTTTAGATTGTCCATCTTTAGCCCGAGCTTTGTCCTCAACATCAAGAGACGCAATCAAGTCTGAAACAGAAATTTCTATCCTCTTGTGTTTGAGAGAAGTGGCGAAATCCCTCCAGGATGGAGGTAACTTGGCAATAATGCCCCCACCCACAAACTTGTCGGACACGACAATCTTTAGCAGATCGAGTTCCCTCACCATGCACTGTAATTCATGAGCCTGAGCGACTACAGATTTTCCGTCAACCATCTTGTAGTCATGATACTGCTCAATGATGTACAATTCAGTGCCAGTATCTGAGCCACCGTAGTAGGCAGTCAGATCGTCCCACAACTCCTTTGCGACCGTGTGATGAAGGTACACATCCTGCAGATGTTCTTCAAGTGCACCAATCACAACGCCCAAGAAGATTGTGTTGGCTTCCGAATATTCTTTCTCCTTTTTAGGAGAGAGAACCCCTTCTGGCTTGCCATTGGACACCCAGAACACCTTCATGGCAGTAAGCCACAGCGTGGCTTTCACCTGCCACATCTTGAAGTGCACGCCAGCAAACGGTGCTGACCTCAGTGCATCAAGAAATCCAGCCATAAAACTAAAGTGCCTACGATAAGGTTTTTGGATTGTTGGATATATAAGCACTTTTAGTTTTAATTTAATCCAGACAACAGATTAAACTAGACATGTCTACGCAAGATCTAGACAAGTCTATCATTGCAAATAGAATCACACATTCTACCATACTATCCAGAGCTATCAAACTGCAACGGATCATAATAGCTAGTATGGAAGACATAATTTGAGATAAGAGATCGTACGTTTCTTTCTTGATGAAGACCGGCTCCTGGACGACTACCGGGTACAGCAGGCGATGACGATCAGCAGCCTGACGTTGTTCGCGACGCTGAGTGACGCCCGAGCGACGAAGAGGTAGACGAGCCGTGGTGAAAAAGTCGATGAAGAACTGGATGAAGCGGAGGAAGCAATCGAGCAGTCGCACATAGCGCTTCCCAAAAACCTTATTTGCCCTCTCCCAGTGCAGGATCGCTGAAGACGACGGTTTCGGAGACCTACTCTCCCAATCGCCGGTGCACGCCGACAATCAGGATGGAGTAGACTATGGTGGCGGCGCAGCAGCGAGAGGAGGCAAAAACCCTAGCTCGAATAGATCTATCTTTGGTAGAGGCCGATAGGTCGCATATATAGGAGAGCCCATGATTCTCACATCGCGATCGTGACCTAAACCGGTTAGGATTCCATATATCTCGCAAGGCGAGGGGCCGGATTTCGGCGGACCATTCACGCAGGTGCCGCACGCCCGCGCCCTTTGCCCCACCCCGCCCCGCCTCGCCCGGCCCGGCGAGGCGTGGCGTGGCGAGTGAGCACGCGCGTGTGGAGCTCTCCTTCCCTCCCCACACACATAGCTTGGAGGAGTGGAGACAACTTTCATATTTAAGTTGGTCATCCCTTCCCTCCACTAGCAATGTGGGACTAAAGACTTGCACCACTCCACCTCTTGCCCACATGGGCCTTTGAGATTTATTTGAAATTTTGAAATTACTTATGGGCTAGGCCCATTATTTGAACACGATTATTGCGATATGGACCGCTGCACTTCAGGCAATTATCAGCCGACGGCAACCGGAGGTTATTTTCCCAGCAATGAATGAAGAACGGATATCGCCAATGATCTTCATGTCATCGCATTACTTCTTCGTGATATATCAAACTTTCATGTTGTCGCTGATATTTGTTGAGCAAGAAATGGGAGGTAATAGGTCTATGTGGCTTTTTCAATCCTTCACCCTCATCGTCAACCCGTCTCTTCCCCTTGACATCTTCAACCGTAGCTTGATTTCTGGGGTCCGCAGCTCCACTTTTCTTGGCCGAATCCAACGTCAGCACTTTGGTTTGAAGCGCATTCCTTCCCGTATCAACCATGTTAGTGGGGAAAGGGTGCTGATCAATCTTCATTGGCTTCGTTGGCTTTGTCGGGACCTCAAACTTGAGCCTTCCTTGTTCGATGGCCGATTGTATCTGCTGACAGAAGATCTTGCATTCGTTTGTGTCGTGGGACGTGGCGTTGTGCCATTTGCAATACCTCATCTTTTTCATCTGCTTGGCCGATGGGATCGTATGATAAGGTGAGAGTTTGATCTTCCCTTCTTGGAGAAGTAGGTCGAAAATTTTGTCGGCCTTTGACGTGTCAAAACCGAACGCCTCCAGTTCCTTTTTCCTGAAAGGACATGATATCAGCTTCTTTCCCTTAACCCACTCTGCTAGGCTGATTTCTGCTTCCTCCTCAGATTCAGATCCCTCCAAATACGCCACCTTCTTCTGAAAATTTCTTCGCTGATCAAAAGGGCGTACTTCCTGATTGGACAATCGGTGAACAATTTGACTCAGTTTCTTGAACTCCTTGGAAGCGTACATCTCTTTGATGTGCAGCAGGAGGCCTTGGAAGGCGATATCAGCCAGCTGCGCATCGGTCAGGACTAGGGTGTAGCATTTGTTTCTGACCTCTCTAAACCTCTGCACATAATTGGACACTGGCTCATTGCTCCTTTGCTTGAGGCTGGTCAGATCCAAAAGCTTCATCTCATGGACTCCTACGTAGAAGTATTTGTGGAAATGTTTTTCCAAGTCAGCCCAGGTGACGATGGCATTGGGTGGAAGCGTAGTGAACCACTTGAAAGTCGACCCGAACAGGGATGATGAGAACAGATGCACCCGCAGAGCATCTTGTGTGGCCGCCTCTCCGCATTGGATGATGAATCTGTTTACGTGTTCCACGGTGGAGGTGTCATCCAGCCTTGAAAACTTAGTGAAGTCGGGAACTTTGTACCGATGGGGAAACGGCAGTAGATCGTAGGCAGGCGGGTACGGCATTTTGTACGTGTAAGCTTGTACCTTTGGCTTCAACCTGAATTGATCTTGAACCACCTCTGCTATCCTTGCCGTCCAGTCTACTTGCTGCTGATGAATTACTGGCTGGGGAATCGGCACATGTTGGTGGATTGGCGGTGGGATGACCGGGTGATGAATCAAAGCGTGCGGCGGATTCTGCGGTAGCGTGGCCGGCATAGCGGTTGACATCTGGTGGCGTAGCGAACCGGCCATCTCATCGTACAATATCATCGGCGCTGCACCTCGGAGCACCTCAGCAGCGTCTGCTCCCCTGCCGATTTCTGACGTGGCAGGTTGATACTGTAGAGCCGTCGGCTGAATGGCCGATTGGAATGGTGCCTAGATCGGAGGGCCCCCATAGCCAGCCGATTGATCTAGAACAGCTGCTGTCGACGGTGCCCCCCAAGGCACTGAGTTTGATGGCAATGATTGTACGGAGGAAATCTGAGCAGGTTGAGGTGGCGCTTGTGACTGAAAGCATGGCGCACTGTTATATCCTGGATGCATTGAAGGCAGTGAAGCATTGTGTCCTCCATGTTGAGTTGACATCAGCTGAGGAGCCAAGTGAGATGTGCTTGGAAAGCTCCTAACTGGGGCCGTAATGGGTGGGGTGTATGCTGGCCCCTGATATCCTTGAGATACGCCATTGGCCAGGGAGCTAATGACGGCATTGTATACCGTGTTAACCATCACCGGGGATTGATCGATGAAAGCCTGTTATACGGACTGCTGAACCATATTGGACATCTTGCCCGAGTCCTCAGCGATGGTGATCTGGCGGGGAGTTGGGAAAGGAGCTTTCTTGACGGTCTCCCCACTCCTGGTACGACTGAAAGATTGCAGGCATGTTTTCCGATATTGTTCTATTTGCTTTTCCAACTCTTCTTTCTAGTCGTCCTTGAGATTTGCTTCCATCACTTCCATGACGTTGTCTTCGGAGATTTCAGCAGCTTTCGACATGTTAGAGGTTGAAGTGGTCCCACCGGGCGTGCCAAAAGTGTGTTGGCGCTAAAAGTCAGCCGATTGACCCTCAGCGTCGGACACACGACCCGGGAGAATCTACTTAGCTCCTGTTCGGGTGATCGCCCTGGTGCGGTTCACGCGGCGTGCCAGCCAATCTGACCTGTTGATTGGCAAGGAAGAAAACGTGTCAAGTTCTAGGGGTTCCGATCGTCTAAAGTTCCGATCTCGAGGAGCGTATCAGCGAATCGGCTGATTTGCTATAAAAAGATAATCGGCTATAATACAGCTGACAATTACGTAGCGATTGTAAAGAAGACTACTTAGAGTAAACTAGACAAAGCTATGAAAACAACACTTCAAATAGATCTAATCGGCTATATAATAATGATGAATGAAAATAACAATAACAAAGCCGACAGTTCAAATCTCAAGCTGGATAACTGGTGACAAAACTAGAACAACAGATAAAACCTATAATTCTAGTAAATATCGATAACTGGTGAATAAATCTAAATGAAACGACAGTGATGCGCTCGAAGTTAAAGCTTAGATACTACTCGATAAGCGGAACTTATAGAATCGGCCGGAGATTGTGTCGATGCAGCCCTGCCAACCCGTACGAACTCGTGAAAGAAGAAAAGTATTGGCGAAGTCGCCGACTTGAAAGTAAAGTGCGATGAAAAAGTAGATTTGTTTGTATTGATTGATGTGTTCCAGTGCATTTCGCTGTTCTTCTCCCCATACAAACTCTTGGTCGGGCTTCAACTTCAATAACGACGTGAAGGCTTGAATACGCCCGGACAAGTTGGATATGAATCTCAAGATAAAGTTGACCTTGCCATTTAGGGACTGCATCTTAGTTTTGTTCTGTGGGGACACAACCTTATTGATGGCTGCTATGATTTTCCGGTTGACTTCTATCCCGCGCTTGTGAACCATGAATCCCAGAAATTGCCCAGCCGATACGCCGAATGCACATTTGTTCGGGTTCATCTTCAACCCATGCTTCCTTGTGCACTCCAATACTTCTCGCAGATTGGCCAGATGCTCTTGATGCCCTTTTGATTTGACTATGACATCGTCGATGTAGATTTCGACCAGGATGCCAATGAGCTTGTGGAAGATGTAATTCATAGCTCGTTGATATGTAGCCCCGGCGTTCTTTAATCCAAAGGTCATTACTTATAAGGTCATTACTTATTGGTGTCAACAATAGGCTAGCCTGAGAAGGGTATGTATGGCATTTTGTCCGCCATCCGCGTGAAACCCGAGTCTGTTGTTCGCAGGCAGTTTTTTAGGCGGGCGAATCATGGCCGAGAGAATTTCAGAGCAAAAGATATGTTTTACTCCGAAACTGGGGGCATATGTTGACACTATTTTTTGACACATATCGAAAGTTGGCATCAAAGGGAAGCAGAGATGTTGATGCATGACAAAGCAGCAATGGCTAGTAAAATTGACCGATGGAGTTACAATAGTTCATCCGATAAAGATAGGAGGATTCAGCCGATGGGGGCTGATGGAGTCTAGCCGATGCAAGCAGGAGGGTTCTAGCCGATAAGAGATATTGGAGCTTCAATCGATAAGAGGCAAAAGAATCTTAATCGATGAGGAGGTTGCAAGATGGTGGATATAGGGTTGGCTAATAGAGGCTAAGTTTGTTTCCGATTCTTGTACGAGTCGTTTTGTTGAGAAATGTTGTTTCTTTGGTTATAGATGTTGTATTGCGTCATAATCGACTAGGATTAGAAGTCTTTAGTTTAGGATATAAATAGAGACCCTGCGAGGTCTGAAAAAGAGGTACACACACAAACAAACAAATCTACTTTATTCGTAATTTACTTTCAAGTCGGCGACTTCGCCAAAGTCCTCTTTTCCTTCACGAGTTCTTCCAAGCTAGCAGGGCTGCATCATCTTGATCTCCGGCTAGAATGCAAGTTTCGTGTTTACCGAGTAATTTCTAGGCTTTAACTTCCGGTGCATCGCTGTTGTTTTGTCTAGATTTATTCATCAAGTTATCGATATTTGCTAGATCTGCAAGTTTATTTGTTTAAATCTTGTTGCTTTAGCTTTTATCACCACTATCCAGCTTGGAATAGATTCCAATCAGCTTCTTACCCCGTTTGTCAATCAAGAACTGTTTTATAGCCAACTACATCTGTTTTAAGTGTTGTTGGCGTAGCATTGTTTAGATTGTGTTTCGACAGTTCCTTTGCATTGATTATGCATACATCGGCTGACCTAGCCGGTTGTCTTTTTCTGAATCGGCTACCTAGCCGTTTATAATCTCTTGGAGCTAATCGGAACACCAGCCGATTCACTCTTGAATTTAACATCTTTGTTCTTGTCAATTGGTAGGTCAAATTGACTGGCACGCCTTGGATCAAGAGGGTTACAACCTGTACTTGAGCGAAGCAGATCTCTAAGGTTTCGTGTGTTAGTACGCCAAGATCATCGTCCAATTTTTGCGTCAATAGTAGCAAATCTTGGAGTTGCTGAGGAGCTCGCTAACGTAATACACCGGTCATTGCACCATGTGTGCATGGCCGGGCTCTTCACATTCAACAACTAGCACGATGCTGACAACGTGCGTCGTTGCAGAGATGTAGAGGTGTAGTGTTTCTTGGTCGGCCGGAGCCATCATGATGGGGGGAGTGGTAAGGAAAGCTTTGAGCTCTTTGAGTGCCTTGCTGGCCTCATCATCCCACTCAAACTTGTCCACCTTTTAGAGCAGCTTGAAGAAGGGCAGACCCTTTTTCCTGAGTTTGCTGATGAAGCGGCTGAGGGCCACCATCACGCCAATAAACTTCATGACGTCTTTCTTGTTGGCTGGCTTTGCCGTGTTTCTGATTGTGTCATCCTTGACGGGGTTGGTTTCGATGCCACGCTGGCTGACCATGAAACCCAGGAGCTTTCCAGACTGGACACTGAAGCCACACTTGACGGGGTTGAGTTTCCAGCGATAGGCCCGGAGGCTATTAAAGGTTTCGATGAGGTCGGCTATGAATCTCTCCTCATCTTTGGTCCTGACAACCATATCGTCGATGTAGGCCTCGATGTTCTTGTGTAGCTACATCATGAGGCAACCCTGGATTGCCTTCTGGTAGGTGGCACCAACATTTTTCAATCCAAAGGTCATGGTGTTATAGCAGTAGATGTCAAAGGGCGTTATGAATGCTGTCTTGTCTTGGTCAGCAGGGTTGAGGGCAATCTGGTGATAGCCCAAGTAGCATTCCAGGAAACACAGCATGGTGCTCCCAGCTGTAGAGTCTACGACTTGGTCGATGCGTGAAAGAGGGAAGAGGTCCTTAGGGTAGTTCTTGTTGAGGTTAGTGTAATCGATACACATTCTCCATTCACCAATTTTATTTTTTACAAGGACTGGATTTGCTAACCAGTCAGGCTACTTACATTCATGGATGAATCCAGTGGCTAAGAGCTTATTAAGTTCTACCCTAATGGCCTCCTTGCAATCTTGGGCGAACCGGCGAAGCTTTTGCTTGACCGGTCTACTGTCTTGCTCAAGTCCAAGGAGTGCTTAGCTAGCTCCCGCGGGAAACTGGGCATATCAAATGGCTTCCATGCAAATATGTTTGACTTTTCTTGGAGGAAATTGGTGAGTGCAAGTTCCTATTTGGCGAACAGGTCGGACCCTATAAGGGTCGTCTTGGTTAGGTCTTCCAGGCTGAGGTAGATCTTCTTGACCTCGAGGTCAGGCTGTAGCGCTCTGGGCATTAGCTCTGTCTCTAGGATTGTGAGCAGGTCCTTGTCCACCTTCTGCGCCTCGGTGACCATGGCGGTGCCTTGGACTGAGTACTCCAGGGCTTTATCTAGTTGTACCAGCTCGGTGTCACACTTGTACGATGTCTCGACATCGCCATAGATGGATATGACACCGTTTGGAGCTGGCATCTTGAGGATGAGGTAGGTGTGATGCGGGATCACCATAAACCTTGCCAGCATGGTCCTGCCAAAGATGGCATGGTAGGAAGTTTTGAAATTGGCCACCTCAAAGGTGAGGTGCTTTGTGCGGTAGTTGGCGGGCATGCCAAAGGTGACCGGCAAAACAACTCGGCCAATAGGATAGGATCCTTTGCTAGGGACAATGCCATAGAAGGGTTGAGTCACTCGAAGTTGAAGTCCATGCACTTCAAAGTCTCAGTGAAGATGATGTTGGGCCCGCTACCACTGTCAATAAGCACCTTGGGGAGGAGAGCTCGGTCTATGGTCGAGCAGACCACCAACGTGTAGGACCCGGGATTTGGAATGTGTACCTAATTATCTTCCCTAGATAAGGCTATGGACTGCTTTGACCAATGCAGATACTGGACTGGCCGTATGGAGATGAAGTGCACCTCTTGTTGGTGTAGCTTTTGTTTGCGGTTGCTGTAGAAAGCCTTTGGGCTACCCATGATGATTTTGACCTGACGGTCTAGTCACTGGGGCTCCCCGTTCTGGTCAACACTGGGCTGGTGGGCATCAGGGATTGGCTGGTCTTGGTGCTCCTCTCTAGGCTGGTTGTCGCGGTCATCATGTCAGTAGTCGTCGCGGTCATTGCGGTCATCTTGACGTTAGTCATTGCGGCGGGGTCGCTTGTATTCCACCAGGGCGTCGTGCTCTTTCTTGAGGACTATATAGTGCCGAAGAGTATGACGTGCATCCTTGTGGAAGGAGCACAGAGCGCTGAGGGTTTCATTGAATTATTCCCGGTTGAAGGTGGTCGGCCTAGCGGGGTCAGCCTCAGCAGCGAGGACCGCTTGGGCCCTTTTTTGAAGTCGGGCCTCCGGACGTGCCTGGGGTTCGTGATGGATCGGTTGGTCATAGTCGTTGCCCGGACGGTGCTTGACGTTTTGGAATTGAACTTTTGCCGCCTCTTCGATGTCTGCTTGCATGTTGACAACTTCCATCATATGCCCAACCATCTTGGGGGCAGCCTCGTACATCTAGCAAAACATAGTGCGGTCCGTCAGGCTGGAGCGGAAGTACATGATGATGTCACAGTCCTCAACACTGGACAGCCTGTTGTGGTTCTTGAGGAAGCGGTTGGCATACTCCCGGATGGTTTTGCCTATCCTCTGGCGGACTTGGTTGAGTTTCTCCTTTTTGTCAGGTTCGTTATAAGTGGCCTGGTAATTTTGGGTGAAAGCTCTAGAGAGCTGACCCCAGCTATCGATATATGCTATTTGGAGGGAGATTCTCAAACCACAGGAGCGGAGCAGGACCCATCACCACTAGGAAGTAAGCAGCCATCTTGTCGTAGGTGCCATCAGCGGCTTTCACTGTGGTACTGTATGTTTTGAGCCACATGGTGGGGTCAGAGTGACCATCATACTTTTCATTGATGGCCGACTTGAATGAGGCCGAGCAATCGACAGGCCTGAGGCGTGGGTGAAGGCGATGAAGCCATCAATCGCCGTGTCATCATCGTCGTCAAGGTATTACTCGACGGGTAGAGCCCTGGGGCGTCTGCCATTGTCATGCCTGGGCGGGTTGTAAGCATCTTCAGGAACACCGTGCACGCGGTCATAGTCAGTGTGGTGGCGCATCTCATTGTCCTAGCGGCGGCGGTCCTCACGAGTGGCATCGCGGTTGAATCCAGGGGCGTCGTAGTTGTGGTCGTACTCGGTGCGGCGGCGAAGGTCATACTCATCACGCTCGCTGTGGCAGTTGTTGAGGTCAGGATGGATGTCGCGGTGCTAGTGGAGGTTGCGCAACTCATCACAGAGATCATGTTGCCAACCTGGTTGGCTGCGGTCCTCATCATCATCTCTCCTGCGCATCGTTGTTGACGTTGTCGTTGATGAGTGGGTTGGTGTTGTTGTTGATGGGTGGGTTGGCGTTTTGTGTTGACTTTTTATACCAGCAACCTACCGAGGGGATTGGCTCCATCCAACCTCCTGCACAGTTGCCTCGGTGGTGGTCGGATCTGCTATGCTTGGATCGGCTCCGAGAGTACCAGGTAGCTATGGACCAAGAGTGTACGTGCCGGTTGTTGGCCCGCTCCTCGATCTAGGCGTTGGCGACTTGGAGTCGTGCCCGGATCCGCTAGACTTGGTCCGAGTCTGCGAGCTTTTCCAGGTTAGCGTACACAGCCCCCAAGTTGGCCTAGGGTGTAGCGAAGATGTTGTGGCCGGCTTACTCGAGGTCAGCTAGTAGATTGCGGGTGCGTACAGGGTGCCTGTATCTTTCCCAAGCACCGCCATGGTCAGCGTTGTCGCAGTCATTGTGCGGTGGTTGGCCTTGTCGCCAACTGCTTCCGCGACAGCAACAGGTTGTTGCTGGGCGTTGGCTTGCTCCTGTTGGTGCCGTGCCGTGCAATTCTGGTTCCTGGCGTTACTACCTTCTTCCTAAGATTCCATTTCACCGTCTCGGGGTGGCTCATCAGCGGAGACCATGAAAGCTTCACGATCGAGAATAGAGGAGTTGCTCTCATTGTCACTTTTGTAGGGATTTGACGTCAGGACGATGCGAGGCACCTGAAATTCACCACAGTCAGGAAACTAGGCGGGTTTGGGTGGGTCTCAAGATTGGATCTGGAAAACCTAGTCGAGTTTGGCATAGTACATGGCAGCCGAGTTCCGCAAACCAAAGGGGACGCGGGACGGAACCTGCGCCAACCTTGTTGAACGTAGCGCTGCCTCAAAAAAATGTATGCACTCAGCAATGGTGTTGTTGATGCGATCTAGCCCCGTGATCAGGTCGGACAGCATGGGTGGGCAGGTGACAGTATGTAGATCTGGAACCTTCTCGGAGAGAGAGATTGCCAACTTGCTGGGCCAGTGCCATGATGATCCATGGATAAAGAACTTGTCCCGTCGGAGCAGATTTAATGGAAGCTGAGCTGGTGCTGGACGCCGAGTCGATGATAGAAGCGGTTGGATCATAATCCGCTGGCATGGTCTCGAAGTGAATCTTGATCTGGTTGGTGATGTAGTCCTTAATGCTCTTGAAAAAACAATACCGGGATAGGATGCCATTGAGGTCGCTAAGAGGATCTCTCAACCACCCCAACCTGGCGCGCCAAATGTCAGATTTATAAGCCCAGCAGTCCATCAGGGTGTTACCCAGGTGGTTGATTTGTATGTAAGAGTGATTGCGAAACCAAGAACTTGAAGGTGATCGCAAGAACACGAAGGGGACACGAGGGTTTTAGACAGGTTTGGGCCTCCAGAGAGTAATACCCTACGCCCTGTGTGTTGGATTGTATTGCGTAATATTTGGATACCCCCGAGGGGTGCCTTATGACCGCTTATATAGGCTGATGACATAGAGTTACATGTCAGTTTGAATCTAATCAACTCCGTAGTTACATGGAAGGTAATTTGAGTCAGACTACAATACGCGCTCCATGATATCCAGGCAGATTTGAACTATCTTGTTGCCTTGACGTGTACTCCAAGTATCTTCATGTTCTTGGCCCGCACACCCTGGTTGGGCAGGCCCATTTGTCTGGTCCGACCTATATCCTAGTCGGTAGGGACCCATGGGTTACCCATATCCCTCAATATGTAATTGGCATGTCTTATCTGTTGTGTGGGCTCTATCATTTAGTTATGGTTATGTTGAGTTGTGACATGTCTTATCTATTGGTTTGTATATGACACTTATTTCTGTGAGCTACGGTTTATATTTTTGGGAGCTTGTTTTCTGAGATAGTCACATTCAGGAAGGCAGTGAGGCACTATGCAATCAAGACCAACTTTCAGTTTGTAAAAGGCATAAAGATAGATAAAATAAGATTCATTGCCAAGTCTTCTGTTGAGGGATGTCCATGGCAGCTCATTCATGCATCAAAGATTTACGATGGATACAAAGTGTACCCACCATTTTTAGGGGCGGGTCACGTCATCACCCGCCCGTGGAAATCCACTAGTAGAGAACTCACCTTCCATGCGCCTCTTTTTATCCCAGTTTAAAGTTGGCCCGGGACAAAAATTTCACCAACCGGGACTAAAGCTCGGTCACTGGCAGGGGGCTCACCAACCGGGACCTTTTATCCCGGTTACAAATGCTAGTGGAAAAAAAAGGCCCTGAGAGGCCTTTTATCCCGATTTGAAACACCAACCGAATAAAAGATCCCCCTTTTATCCCGGTTGGTGTTCGAGGGCCTTTTATCCCGGTTGGTATTAGGGGGTCTTTTATCCCGGTTGCTGTTTCAAACCGGGGTAAAAGGGTTCCCAACGGGGTGACTGAAAGAGGACTAAATCCCTCGAACCCTTTTATCCCGATTTGTAATACCAACTGGGATAAAAGGGGGTCTTTTATCCCGGTTGGTATTTCCAACTGGGATAAAAGGGTCCCCACGAGTTAATACAAAAGGATTGCATCCCCTATATAGTTAGATGTGCTGTGTAGGTGGGATGGCAAGGAAGCTACGCGCGAGGCTGGAGGTCATGGGTTCGAATCCCAGGCAGCGCGCATGCACATATTTCGCGTGAAAAATCGTGTGACTTGTGATGTGCGCGTGTGGGGGGCCTCCCAGAACTTTTTTTTAATTTTTTGCAGCGCCTGACGTGGTGACCCGTTTTATCCCGGTTGGTATTACCACCGGGATAAAAGGGGGTCTTTAGTCTCGGTTGAGTGACCCGGGACAAAAGACCCCCCTTTTGTCTCGATTAGTTTATCCCGGATGGATTTTCGGGAGATTTGCACCTACCAACCAGGACTAATACTGAGTTCTCTACCAGTGATCATTTTCGGGAGCAGGTGATATCGTCACCAACCCCTCGAAATGGGGGCTATTTCCAGGGTTGGGTGATGGGATGACCCGCCCCTGGAAATGGTGATTTCCAAGGGTGGGTCAGCCCATCGCCCGCCCTTGGAAATGGTGTGGGTCGTCCCATGGCCCGCCCCTGCAAATGGTTCTCCAGGGGCGAGTTAGATGCTACAGTAACGCCCCGTTTTGTAGGTGTGGATGGTAATTTCGCCCGTCCCTATAAAAAAACGGGATGCCCCTAAAAATTATTTTTGTAGTAGTGAAATGGTTTACAGTGAAAGCCAGTGCTGGAAAAAATAATCAAAACGAAGAACTGAACCTGAGTTATATTCTTTTAAAGTAATTGCCAAGCTTCATGCAGTGCACCGGGTAGTGCTTTGAACTCCGCCACTCCGGGAGCTTTGAACTTCTTGCGCCTTCTTACAACAAAGACCGGGGCAGTCCCGTGGTAGAGTTTTTTTATTTAAAGCAATTCCTGAAAATTTACGCAGAAAAGACAAAAAAAATTTCAATCCATAATTTGCTTTATAATAGGAAGTAACCTAGATGACTCATCCCTCAGAAACTATATGTAGGTTAATTAAGCAATATATGGTAGCACCGTATTCAAAGAAAGATATAGGATTAAAAATTTTAGTCCAGGCATGTAAATGAACAGCCTTCGCCATTTGGACACACATTTTGAGCAACTTCTCCTCCAGCCCTCAAAATCTCACATCATATCACAAAACACAGGTGTTATGTTCACTTGCTCACTATATGTGTTTGACTATCACCAAGTTTCAATATAAACATCAGCCATGCTCCGATAGATATTGGAAAAAAAGAAAGAATTTCCTTGCAACATTTATATTATATAATTGAAACATTATATATAGTTTATACTAAAAAGAGCGAGAGAATTGATGTCAATTCCCACCCAGAGTTATACCCACGTACCCTCACGGAGGGCTCAGTATTCAGGTGTTCCTATACACAAGAGTACGAAGAGGGGGAGATTCATTTCGTCGTAATTCCACCGTTCTAAATCCCTTCCGCGCCTCTTTTTTTTATCACCGCACTTAATTTTCACCATGTGTACCCACCGGTCCCGTTCGTCATTCCCCCTCCGACGTACATGCACGCGCTCCTCACCCCGCCAATCATGCTCGGCTTTCCTTCCTCTTCTGCCCCCCATCCTTCCACATACCCTGCGCCGCCGCTCCCTCCCCGCGTGTGACACTGCTCCCGTCCTCGTGATCCATCCATGCCAGTTGGTTGATCCAAAATTTTAGTGATATATAAATATGTCAGAATAGATATGACAGTTGGTTGATCCTAAATTTTAGTGATATACCTTTACAAATATGTCTGTGTGGTAGCCTAATGCAGAAAGCAATAATCTCTCAAGGTAGCAACGCTTAATTTCCTTGTATTAATATTTGTCTGGCATCAACCGAACCAGAACCACAAGGTAATTAAGCCAAATCGACCTGACCTTTCTTGCAGTAATTAGAATGATGTCCTTATAGTTCCAGCTAATTCGTAATATGTAGGAGACTCGTGAGGTTCTTCTCAGTTGCCTAATAGTAAAGACAAGGCAGGACATACAAGGACTATTTTAAAGTTGCTTTTATTTTATGACGGTCTGGCTTAATAGCTTTTCAGCTTTCTAAAGACTCAAACTACATTGCGTCAGTACCCTACAAGAGGTAGAGAGGAACATTTCTTGCCGTGCAATCCAAGAGAGGAAAAAAGTGGAAAGAACTGAGAGATATAATTAATTTTTCTGCCATTATTAGGACTAAAGAATTACTTCCTTTATATACACAGGGACAGGGGCCAATAGCAAGTTACTGGGGCAGATTGTCCAGTTAAGAAAAGGAAAATAAAATAAAATGAAATCAACCCAAAGGGATAAGGAAAAAAATGGATGGTCTGGTTCATTAGCTTATCAGGTTTGTGTGAGCTGTGGTAAATTGGTAATAGTGGTTACTCTAATTTATCATGTCATCAACTGTGATTGTTTGCGACTTAAAGCCCCAGGGCAGTAATGATACCTGTGATTGGTGGATTGAAAATATAACATTGTGTTGCTTCAAAATTGGGTTTCCAGTTGCTTTTGTTTATCGTTTTATTCTTCTTTCAAATTTTTCTGACTTCAGTTCTTTTAAAACACTTACCTGTCTGGAATTCTAGGTGATTGGGGGAAGGAAGATGAATAATTCTTAGAAGGGAGCTTTGTTCCATTTCTCTTTTGTTATATTGTTATATGCCTATATTCTTGGACTTATAAATCATATCTTTTCAAATGTACATTGTTAGGAATGTAGATCATTCAAGTGCCATCCCTAGGGTGTAATGAACTAATCTTTGATTTGCCAAGTTGTCCATTAAAATTACTCAAGCGGGATCTCTTGCTAAACAAATAAGAAATATACACGTATAAATGTGAGTTATGCTCGGAGGAGAGATAGATACAAGATGGATGGAGAGAGAGAGATAGTGGGAGTAGGAGAGGCAGAGAAATGTGGATAGCATCATAGCACTAACATTAATTGCATGTTTGGAATGAAGTAGTAGAAATTAAAAGAGGTAGACACATGGGGGAGAGATGGATCAAGATGGTGTCCAAGAGATGGCCGGAGCAGTGCATGAGAAAGTCCCCAGCGATAACTGCAGTTCCAACGGCAAGGACAACGAGGCCAAACGAGATTCCAATTTGATTAAAGATGGAAATATATTATAGCTATATAAACATCTTGTATGCAATCTCTTTTTATATCACATGCATGCTGCACGTGCACTTCCACCGTGCGTTTTGCATATTGTCACCGTGCATTTTTTACCCGTCGGTCCCACAAATTGCATGAGCATGGTAAATTGCGATCAATCTATTCGGGTTCGGACCTTCCAATTCATACCAAACAATCAATCACAGTCAATTCAGAATAATCCAATCACCAATCACACTGAGTCCTTCCAATTATGTCAAAACCCTTCCAATATATTATGAGCCTACGGTCCCACCAATCAAATTGATTGATTAATTGCTTGACAATCAATCATAGTTAGTCAATTAGATCATCAATCACGTTGAGTCCCTTCCTAATACGTAGTAACCTTTCCAATTACTTTGAGATAATCAAATTGATTGATGATCAATTACGGTCTATCCGGAATAATCTGATCACCAATCACGTTGAGTCTCTTCTAATTTCATTGAAACCCTTCTAATTATGAGCCCAATAAGCTTGTAAACAAATTAGTTGATTGCTTGGAAATTTTGTTTGATTGATTGAAGCACGTATTATTTCCTTTCCGGTCTCTATCTCATAGACATAATATGCTTTTCAACCCCCCCACCCCCAGCCAAATTCCTCCCACATCCCACTACTTCAAAGAATACAAATGATTGCGTTCATTTGGTGCCCATGCTACTTTTGTTTCTATATTTTATTCTTCATGTTGAGATGATTCTTTTTCAACTTCATATGAATATACGGGTATTTCTAGTGCATAGTCTTTTTAATGGTTAGGGAATTGTAAATATGATGGGGACCTTTCCAAGCAGCTGGTTAGCTCACTTCGCAATGTTTTTAAGACCTGTGGAAATGTCAAAAAAAAATTCTAGGAGAACACCACAAAAGGTAGGGTTACTGGGACCTTTGAGTGTCCATATTTTATATGAAGTGTTTCCTCTTGATTTTCCAAACTATTTTGGCAGGTGTCTGATCTCCTATCAAAGAGTTCAATAAACATCCTAAGTTTTATATTTGGGATGGCGAAGGTATATTCACAAATGAGATTGGTGACTTATCTTGATCCTTGTGTATCTTTGTTTATTTAAAAAAAACATCAATTCAGTTGAGTTGTAGACTGTAGTGAGAATTTTCTTGAGTTTGCTCTACATTTGTGATCCTTGAGAGATTTTTTGAACTATTTTGGCAGGTGTCATATCTCATATCGAAGAATTCAATAAACATCCTAAGATTTATATTTGGGATGGCCAAGGTATATTTAGAAATAAGTTGGTGACATATCTTGATCCTTGTGTATCTTCACTTTTTTTAAAAAACATCAATTCAGTTGAGTTGAAGTGAGAATCTTCTTGAGTTTGCTCTAAAGATGTGATCCTTGAGAGTAGCTTGAATTTCTGAAATGTGTTGCATGTGCTCTGGTTTGATTTGTGTGTAACCTTTTCTCAGGATGCATAATTCCTTGCGACAAGGTACTTCCTACTGTGATATATGTTTGGATAGTGATTTTGCTCATAGTCATTTGGAAGGCTATATGGGATCTGGGCAGGCATGCTATGTGAGACTATGCTCTAGCACTGATTTTGCTCATGGTCATTTGGAAGGCTAAAAAAATTGGATAAATCATGACTGCAACTTCATAGAAAACCTAAAACTGGACAACTCATGACTTGTTCAAACAAAATGAAAATCCAGATCTTAAACCAAGGTATTTGATAAATTCCCACCCCTGAAACAGTGACCACAGCTGTGTTCTACAACTTAGAGGTTTGTTTGTAATCCTTTACACCATGTTGGTTGTGTTTTATTCCAAAAATAAATATTTAATCTATTTATTTTCTCTTTAACAGATACAAATCTATCTCAATTCAACTATGTAGCCATTATTTCATCTTTAATGGAATAAATATCTAATTTAGAGGTATTGTTTCTGGTCATCCTACATGATTTTCATGTGACTATTAAACCACATCAGTCGTATCCTTTATTTCTCTCCTCATTGGTTGCGTTACCTGGTGTGTTTTGAACTAATCAATCATTTTGTATTTATTATTTTGGAAGAACAGGACCCTAGACCCAGTTAAGTTAAGATTTGTATCGTTTATTTTCCTCCCCAATGGTTTGCGCTACCTATCACTCTGGTGTGTTTTGAACTAACCAATCATTTGTATTTACTATTTTGGAAGAACAAAATCCCAGACCCAGTTAAGATGGGACGTTTTGTGTCAAGCAAATTCTGCAGCCAAAGGAACAAACATTTGAACTGGAAGATTTTTTATAACTAATAACTACTTTCAATAGTTTAGATAGAACAACATAGAAATGAAATGATTATATTCAATTTAGCATTTCATTTAGCTGAGCATAAGCATATTCGATTTCATACAAATATTTTGCAACTCCACTATTGTGGAAATGATGTATATTAGTGTATGGGACAGGTGAAACTACTCTACAGTACCAAGCCTGCCATACAAAAGAAGACAACAGATATTTGCAACATCTTGTGTTGTTTTTTATAGTCCATGAGATATTACTAGTAACTACAAACATCATATCATGAATGGGTTGATTGTGGCAATGTGGTTTATTAATTGGATGCACTAGATTAGTGTGGATTCTAGAACAAATTCTTTGTCCTTTAGATTTTTACTATCCTATTCCGGTTCTAATACTTCATTTGAGAAATAGAGATTCAATGGAAGTATATACATACATTCGCGAACATTATGTATTCTTGTTCTACGAATGCTTTTCTACTGTTAAAAAATACGAGTAAAATGCATGGCCGGTCCTTAAACTTATCCACTTGTGTCACTTAGGTCCACATACTCTCAAAATACATATCTGGATCTCTAAACTTGGGTGCGGGTGTCATTTAGGTTCCTATACTATTAGAATGCAGATCTAGCTCCTAAACTTGGCTTCGAGTTCCATCTAGGTCCATATACTCTCTAAAAGCATTACCATCTCAATTAAATTGATAAAAACTTATTTTTACGTAGATATAATTTAATTATAGTCAAATAAAGTGAATTTGAGCTGAACGTGCATGGAGAATATTGATGTGTTGAAGCCAGAAAGATCAATGATCTTTCACTTTGGATGCAATATCTTAACTTGCTAGGTGCCCATGACAAGTGTGCTCCATTATTCTTGGAAAATTGTTCAAATTTGAATAACTCATAGTTGCTCTTACTAAACTAAAATCAGAAACTTATAAGATAAATTACTAAATGAATATTTGGAGAAGTTGAAGGGGCAATAAAACAAGTCAAAAAATATGCCAATGAAAGTAATAGCTTTCTTGATAGCATAAAATTTAATCTTATTATCTATTAGTGGGATGACACTGCATTTCAAGAGTTTAGGGACCTATATGACACCTGAAGCCAAGTTTGGGAGTGAGATCTACATTTTGAGAGTAGAGGGACCTAAATGACACCCAAGCCCAAGTTTAGTGAGCTAGATATGCATTTTGAGAATACGGGGACCTAAGTGACATAGATAAACAAGTTTGAGGACCGGCCATGCACTTTACTCAAAAAATACAATGTGACAATGTCGATGTTTCCATACAAATACTTCACTCCTAGGAATTCTCAAAATAAAAGACAATTTTTGAAAACTATGTGATGCAGGAAGAGATTTGATGGTTCAATAAAAAAATTGTATTTATGGAATAACTCTTCATGATTTGGTGATTCAACAAAAGAACTTACTATGTAATTGGGGAAGATGTAGTATAGTTTCTTTAAGATTTGGTACGTGTTATTTTATGGAAAGAAATAAAATGAGAAGGATATGTTTACCATACATTGCTCCTATAATTAGGTGAATTTCTAGAATTGGTGAAATTTTGGTACAATATTCTTATTATTTTAGAGAACTTTCCTTATGATTCGTAACATTTTAATTTTTTGGAAAGAAATAAAATGAATGGGACCAAATAAATTGGTAGTTCTGAGTTTTTAAAGGAGCTTTGACTGATTGGCTTTATATTTTTGGGAACAAATAGAATAAATAAGAAATAAATACAAATGTTTTTTTTGTTTCCTTTCCATTTTAAAGGATAGCTAGCTCTTTATAAATCTAATGTTCTTATTTATTATAATCTTTTAAAGGCACATGCTTCTCTCAGAGGTGTGCATGAGGCAAGAATTGGTACTGCAAGGATTAGTATCATAAATATTGTTACTGCAAAAAAAAGTGTAGATGGAGGACTATGCTTTCGATAAAACCAACAGGGATACCTTCCAGAGTACAGTACTGTTTAAAATTTCTATGGAGGACATAGAGGTTGAGAACAGGTCCCTTGAATTTTTTTTAACAAAGCCTACAATGAACATAGATGAGAAGTACTTTTCTTAGGATAGGTAAGAAATACTAAAGGACCCAATTTTTTTTAAAAAAACTATTGGATGCACTAAACGGCTTTTACAACTTCTAGCTAAATATTAATGGAGTAGCTGGACTTCTAGCTATACATTGACTCAGCACGAGGGTGTACCGGATGCCGTTGTGGCCGGCGAGAACCTTGGCGAACTGGAAGAGCGGGTTAATTTAGCTCTGGGGACTGGTATGGCTGGATGAGAATGTGGATGCCAAAGGCATGTGCGTTCAAAGGAAGCAGGATTCAAGTAAGGGGATTACCATCCCCTTCCTGTTGCTGGTGTAGAAATAAAATTTATTCATGGTAATTCTTTCTTGTGAGCAATTGAGTATAGTTTAATGCAAAACTTCTTTTGGGGTACAAATCGTGATTTAACTATTCTTGGTTGTGGTAGCTTCTATCTGTAGAGAAATGCTCATTCGTGATAGTTGCTACTAGGACACTAGAATCTGTCAGCTTGCTTCATCTTTCATGGAGCTCTGCCGATATGAAATGGTGAAGCTCCAGCTACATGCATGTCATTCACTTCTCTCAACATCTTGTTGATTAAAAAATTTGTCTCTTTCAGGTTATTTATTTTTAGTTAACATCAATTTCAAATTATAAATCTTATTAGAGCTCTGCGGCATTAATTTTTCAGCATCACTTTGCTCTATTCTATGATATAGGACTACCGTTCTTAAGGCACGTCTGGTGCCAGGCCCAAAAGCAGAGCTGCTGTGCGGTGCATGATGCTATGGCCGCAGCATGCAAGTTCTTTCACTAACTTTTATTTGTCCTACTCAATTAGTCCTTGCATTAAGTGGCACTACTCTTGAATTAATAGAATATGTATTTTGTATCACCTTTTTAACTCTAAATGATAGTTTCATGTTAATGTCAAGTAGGTTTCTGCACGAAGGATAGCGAGAAATATTGATATTTTTACAATTAGGTTTACTTTAATATCTTTTTTTTTCTACATGCATACTGATTAACACTTGTATGTAATCACTTTTTATATCACGTGCATGCCACATATGCACTTCCACTAGTTATATATATGTTGTCCATACATCTATGGGCCCACCAAAAGGTTTGGACAATCCTAGATATGGGGCTGTACACCGAGACGTGTCGGACATGGAGACTATGGTGCAGGACGGCATGGTCTACGTGGAGAACAAGAACTAGTCGAGGATTAGGAAACTACTCGTAGCAATTAGAGTAGGACTCTCTAGTCAAATCCGACTAGTATTCTTGTAAGCAACCGACCTGTAACCCTACCCCCGGTGATGTAAGGCAAGGCTAGGACCCCTTCCAAATAGGTTGAATCAATACAACACAACTAAGATACAAGACATAGGGTATTATGTGATATAAGCGGCTCGAGCCTATATCAATCGTGTGTTTGACTTCACCTTCAAGTTTCTGATCTCAGCGAGCCCCACGCATAAAACACTACCTTGGGTACCCCTTCGCTAGGTTGCCAGGTCTAAATACCGATAGCTAGCATGCCAGGTAGGGGACGTTGTTGAGAATCCACTAGCGAACTCGATGGCTCAAGTCATCATAAGGCCCACCGTTGCGTTTGAATTGGGCACGACATTCATCTTTGGCTCCTAGGTTTGCATTGCAAACGGCGCTGGAAACTTCCACCACCATATTGCGCCGGCCTCGGAGAAGTAATACGATATCAACCTTCATCGCCAAGCTTTGGAGGATTTTGTCAAAAAATTCAACAAAATTTTTGCCCTATTCCAACGCTCAGAGGACGAGTCCGAGTACAACTCGACTTCTCCCCCTAGTCGAATTGGTTCCCATGAGCTAGCACTTAAGCCATCGTGCGAATCGGTCTACAATACAAGTCGATTCCCGTTTGAACTTTGAAACACGGGTGCTGCCTACCAAGCTACCCTGTCTAGATCACAATACAACTCAGATTTGATTAGGAACCTTGATTACTACTCGGATCTGGATGAGGAGACTCCTTTATCAGGTCCACAACTGGGCCTGGTTATCACATCTACTCCACAAGGCAAATTCGTCTACTGGCCCAACATGAACCCACCTGCTCTCACCAAGGACGATGAGTCATGCCTTGTCGCCTACGTTGACACTCTCCCGTACTAGGAGGAAACCCCTTTGTCGCCCATCTATGAAGAAGATGACCTCAGGTCGAGTTCGGGTAGTTTTTCTCCGAAGCGGGAACTCTTCGCCCTCTTGACCGCACAAGAAGGCGACGATGAAGAACCACCAGAAAGGAATCCGCAACGCAAGCGTCACCCAGACAATGTGTTGCAGGATGAGCTCACCACTGATGTAGTAGGAGAAGAAACCGAAGCTCGAAGGAATAGACGGCGAGCAAGAAACGCTGCAAGAGCAGATTGTCGCCGCCACCTTGCAGCTGACTTACCCATCATGAACTTGGATCACGCGTTTGAAGCTATTCAATCGTGTAAACATCATACTCCACCATTACATCCATCAACTTGATTACTCGGGCAATGCCACAAACTAAGTACACCAAGCATTTGGCTTAACTAGCGGAGCGCGCATACAAGCAGCTCGATCAACAAAGCTCAATACATTCAGTTCGACACACCTCATCCTATCATGGTAGTAGCCTTAGGCAACCAAGTCGCAATGAAGGCGCTAGACCAAGTTGAAATGAGGGTGCCAGAAATGAGGTTGCCAAAATTGAGAGTGTCAGACCAAGCCAAAACAGAGCAAAGGGTAGTCAGGCAGAACCCTCGGGAGGCCGTGGCCATCGTGGGCCCCACCTAGAGCCTGAATGCTCTGTACATGACCTCTATCACAAGATCAACAACAACTGCAATTCCTGTACAATTATTGAAGGGCGCCGCCACGAGCGTGAACAAGAAGTCGAGTACTTGAGAAAAGATGCTGATGAGTTCCCTCCTTCTCAAAATGAGTACGCAAGACGATTCTACTCGGCAAGTTTAAACCATCGGGTATCACCAAGTACGATGGCAAGTTGGACCCAGTCCAATGGTTGCGATGCTACTCATTGTCAGTCCAGGCGATAAGAGGAAACGATGACACAAAAGTCATCTACTTCCCAATCTGCATGGAGGCAGGGCCACTCACATAGCTCGAGTCCCTAGAAAGGAGCTCGATCGACATGTGGAGTCACCTTAAGACGACATTCACAAACAACTTTGCATAGGCAATGCAGCATCCTAGTAACAGAATCGACTTGTCTCAAGTCAAACAGCAACAAGGCGAGACCCTGCGTAGTTGTCTCTTCGATAAAAAGGTCACTATCATGGACATTACAGAGCGGGACGTCATAGATTTCTTCCAGAATGGTCTTCATGACTGCTGGATGTTCCAAGATTTTGGCAGGAGATGCACGGAACATATCAAATCTCCCAAGATCATGATACAAGCCTGGGCGGATGAAGAAAAGACAAAGAGAGTGAGCGGTTAGAGTCTAGTTGTAACAAAGGCCAGAACAACAACAATCAAAGTAATGGCCAATGCAACGACAAGAATCGTAATGATCGACCCAATAATGACAACCGAGGCAACTACTTGGGTGGTCAAAATCACAAGAGAAAATTAGACAATACTGTCATGGCAATGTCCCAATCCTCAAAGAAAGGCTGCGGGAATCAAGAAAGGACTCCGTTCAAAGAGCTCCACCTGTGGCACCCACACTCTAAACACTCTGCGATGGATTGCTATAGTTTGCGCAGAGTCATGAAAGATCTACCGAAAACTTCTGGATCAAAGGACAAGGGCAAAGCCAAAGAAGACGAAGATGATGGTGACAATGGCAAATTCCAGAACCCGTCCAACACCATCAACGTGATCTTCGGTAGCACACCGGGTACTGCTACAATGCAAACCCAAAAATTAGCCCTTCGGGAGATTATGTCCATTGAACCAGCAACACCTTCATTCCTCAAGTGGTCCTTTGGGTTCAGGAACGCAAGCGCCACCTATCAACGAGCCATCCAAGAGTGCTTCAAGAAACAACTACACCGCAATGTACAAGCATACGTGGATGACGTGGTCATAAAGAGCAGAAATCTTGATGACTTGATTGCGGATCTTGAGGAAACTTTCTATAACGGGCCTCAGACAAAAAAATCCTTCGCGTCAATCTTAATCTGAGCGCCTGATCACCTGTCTTAGTGTTTCCAAGCCTAACTGTTCGACCTCCAGCTCTCCCGACCCTGCGATCCGACCCCTCACCATGGTCTCTCCTATTCCGACCCCGCCGACCCCCAACCCACCGTCGGATCTTCCTAAGCCATCCCGCAGCATCGTCCTCCAGTTCGAGCAGTGGACCACCGAGACTGACCGGTAGGCCCACAAGATCTTTTCCCCCAGATCTTCCACGACAGGCGCACTCAAGTTGCATGCCCGCTTTAGTTTTTCCCCGCCGCGTGGCTCAACTCCTCCGACATCCGCCGCTCCACCTCGTTCTCGGCCCGCGACCGGATGGAATCCCGCGTCCTCCTCCCCAATCGCAACGGAAGCCCCTCTGCAACCCTTTCTGCAGCACCTCGCCGCCCGTGCCCATCATCACATCACCAGATCCCGGCCGCAGAGCCCGATGCCGCCCGTCTTTTCCATCACCTCGCCACAGTCACGCCGCCCGGTCTTCGCTACACGACGATTCCTCCTCCGCCAACCCAGACCGCGGCAGCGACAGTTCCTTTTCACATCCTGTCAGAAGCCGCCCCGACAATCTGTTGCTCCGCGCTCGCCGGCGCGCCCGCAGCCGCCTGTCTTCTTACCTATGCGCCCTCGATCCTAGCACCGTTTTCCCGGTCACTTCTATCAGCTCCACCACACGACACGCCCGCCTCCGCCAAATCTCAACCACCGCCAAACCCGCGCCTGCGCCGCCCTGACGTCCGTGCCCAATGACCGCCAGCGTCATCCCCGAAGTCTTGCTCCACCGCCCTCGTCGCTCAATCGCCGCCGAGGCAGAGCACTCTATTGCTTCTTCCCCGGCCTTCGCGCTGCTCCCCTTCTCACTCCCGCACCGCTATGAAAGGGAATGCGCAAGCCCTGCCAGAGTTTCCCTTGCCCTAGCTGCCATCTCTCTTGCTCCTTATTTGAGCTCACAGCGCCACCACCTAAGCCTGAGGAACTCTCCTCTCCGCCCCACACCGCTTTCCCCCAATCCACCCAGCCGCTTACTTGTGATCCACAAGAAGCACCGCCGCCGCCGCAGCACCGTCGGACATCTCCGCTGCAAGTCTTAGTGTTCCAGTGCCTCCGCCCGAACCTGCTCTTTCCCGACCCCAAGCTTTCCTTGTAAGACGAAGGTAAGCTGCCGACCCCTTGTCCGCCTCGTCCGACCCTTCTGTTCGTCCGACCCCCGGTTCCGTCTCGCCCGACCCTGTCTGTTCTGACGACCTTTGTCCGCTTCGCCCGACCCCTCTTATCCGTCCGACCCCGGTTCCGTCTCGCCCGACCCTGTCTGTTCTGCCGACCCTTGTCCGCTTCGCCCGACCCCTCTTATCCGCCCGACCCCGGTTCCATCTCGCCCGACCCTATCTGTTCCGCCGACCCTTCTCCGCCTTGCCGAGGGCTCGGTTGTATCTTTTTCTTTGAACCGAGGATGTATGTGTAAAACTTGGGGACCTTTCAGCGTTGAGTCTGAGGACCCCTAGCATATCAAACCCTCTAGATTAAGGGTCAGATCATAAGTTCCTTTCCTCCGACCCTTACCTCTTGATCTCCATCAACTCCATTGAACTTTCCTACCCTCCTGTAACTTGTCGCAAGTTTCTGGGCTCAGACTTGCAAGTGTTTCTGTTGAAATAACCGTCTATGCTAACTAGTGCATTGCATTCGTGTAGAGCTGCGCCTCGCCGACGGCTACTACGAGCTGCACCCGGCGCCAGAAGACGACGGTGTAGCTGAGCTCCTGCCCCCAGAAGCCGAAGCTGCCCCAGAAGTCGAGCAGTTCCCTTCCTCTTTGCTCGAAGGCAAGCCCCGAATGCATGAATCCCCTATGTTTTACCAGACTTGTGCATGCCTTCTTTAACATGCTTATGCATTTATGTATAGGAGTTGTTTGGAACCCTAGATGTATAACTTAGCTCCCTTGATCTGAACACTAGCTGTTGGACCGAGTAGATGCTTTGCTTAAATAGGAGACGGTAAAAGCCGAGTGATTTCCTGTCACTCGCGAGTTGTAGGAGTTGGATGTCTACCCTTCTGTTACAACTATAAGGACGATGGACGGGGCAGGGTTGAGGTAACTCTTTGGTGGTTGGTTGATCGCCCCGTCTGTCTATGCAACTTGCTAAGGCCCGACAATGGTGGTGTTCGTGATCAAGTGTTTGAAAGTACTAATCTCATACCTAGTATGGGATGGGGAAGCCTAGTACCTAATTGAACTAGGGCGTGGCTTATACCCCTGCTGTCCCTGGAACGAGGTTCCCATGGTGCATCATGTGGGTGCAAGTGCGGTCACAGTACGGTAGAGGCCGGGACTGTGGAGCATTGCATGCCAAGGGAAGTTTGGACCTAACACGCGCCTGGGAATTGATGGGGACGGCCAACACAGGAAGCGGCCCTTGTGGTGCGCGAATGTCGTGAGATTAGGTTCACCATGCATGGTTAAGAAACTCGAATCGATTCGTCTACCTCTCACAGTTTGAGACTGCTTGATCGCTATGTCACCCTGAGTAAATAAGGAATCTGATGATGACATGGTTTTGTTGATGAGATATATACCTTTGGTTGGTTCTATGATTGCTGAGAATAGGTTGCAAACTTAGACCGGATAATGAACTTAGAACCGGAGCTAAAACTTGAAAGTAGGGTTACATCTAGCGCTTTTGGCAAACAAACCCCTCAGCCAAAAAGCCTTGCATGTCTAGAAGAGGTAGTTTAGTGCGCTCCCTATCGGTTAAGTCTTGTTGAGCTTAGTAGCTCAGCCTGGTTGTGGCTTTTCTTTTTCAGGTGAAGTTGCTGCCTCTGAGCCTCCTCCTGCCGGCACTTGGCCGCCCCAACTCCCTCCGGGTTGGACGGTCGAGTGGGATCCCTCCTCGGACGGTGAGGAGAGGGATCATTGACGTCCTGGTTGGCCTCACCAGGGATGTCCGACCCCGATGAGTTCGCTTCCGCTAGTGTTATACCTTCTGTTGTTTTTCTTTTGAACCTTGTAAACTCTGATGTGTTTTGTGGCCAAACTAAATGGTTATGTTGTTTAACTCGGTGGACTTGTTGTATTCTCTAGAACCGCTCACCTTCGTGTGGGTTTGCTAAATGGTCCTGTTCGAGTGGTTGAATCGGATGAAATCCGACGGCACTTCGTGTTTACTTGGCTAAGGCATGGGTGTCGCATGTTAGGCGACTTAACCATGTTTAATCAAGTAGATCCGAAGTGGATCCGCCACAGCTGGTATCAGAGCCGGTTTAGCAATATAGAGAACACAATAATCCCTAACACACTTCTTTGAAATGATAAAAGTTGCAAGAACTCTTTGAAAACTGTCTCGTACGATCGTTAAGGATGACTTTAGTGCGAGAGGCCCTAGGGGATTTTGGGGTTGTTTTAGGTGGCTAATATTTATTTGGTTATCTTGCTAACCCTTCCAGCACTTCGCCACGTTTATCATACGTGTGCCGAGTTCCGCATCACGAGTATGCGAGGGTTGATAGGGAGTTCTATTCAAAGGACCCTTTCATCGCGGTTGTTTTGCCCACGTCTATCATACGTGCGCAGGTTCCGTATGTAATCCATACGAAGGTTGGTACGGTTCGATTCCAACGAGCCTATCAGCACGGTTGTTCGCCACGTCTATAATACGTGCGCTGATTCCGCATCGCGAGTATGCGAAGGTTTATACGGTTCCATTCAAAGGGAACCTATTTCGACGGTTGAGTGCTGTCCATGCAGAGCAACCTTGCTCGGAGAAGCTCTTCTTCGGTTCTAAGGATTTCTAGTTCCTCCAGTTTGTTTTCGGTTAAAAATCTGGATGCTTTCTCTGTCCGACCCCTGACCTTTAGAGTCCATCTCACGTGGTTTTGGTTTCTTGGTTCCAGATGGCCGTCCCCGGACATGTCCTGTATGGAGCGGATGGCACCTTCCATTCAACGTGTCTACACTTTGAGGGCTTTCCTGCGATCTTATGGGATACCTTGAAATGGTTCGGGTACCAATCCCCACCGTTGTATGCGGGACGACTGTACCTGGAGCGAGGCGTCCAAACGTGCAACGTACAGGCAGTAGTACCTCCTCCTCCTGTGCGGCCCGACTGGCCCTCATTCGGAATATCAGCATACGGTCTTGCTCCGGAGGACACCTGGGAGTCCGCCGTTCTTCAGCTCCTTACTCGATTCTGTCAGCTGCACCCACTGGAGGTCACCCTAGACCCCATCGGCCTATTCCCTGCTAGGAACCGGTTGGACCCAGCGTGGCTCGACCGCGTCAGCAATATCGAGGTGCTGGCCACCACCTACTCTATGGTCACCATCTCCACCAACATCCGGTGTATGTCAGCCCTCTATCGGCTGACTGAGCTCCAAAGACGAGCCATGACTATTCTTGCTCGGACCGCCGTGGATGCCCAAGGACACCTCCAGGCCGCCAGAAGAGACCTGGTAGGCCAAACATATCAGCTTATCCAACGAGGCGTTCAGATCCATGACATGCAGGACAGAATCTCCGAGCTCAAGGGAGAAGTAGCTGACTTGGTGGACGGCATGATCGAGCTATCAGAGGAGAAAATGGAAGTGGAAATGGAGCTGGCGGTTGCCAATGCTCATCTGGACGAGCATCACGCCGAGCTCGATGATATGCACGCCCTCCAGATGCAACTAGAAGCTCAAGAGGACCCCGAGGAGGCTGAGGAAGCGTCCAGTATGGACATTGAAGAGGACGACGCCCCTTCTCCTACTCATAGTGTTCATTTGTAGATGGAGAGTTGCAAGGAACCCATTCTTTTGTTGTACTCCTCGGCAGCCTAAATTTTGGAAAGATCTGTAATAGGTTAGCCTTGAGTCGAGTACTCCCTGTGTTTGGAACACCTCTGTAAAAAGATCCCAATGAAATCAAGTCCTGAGTCTGACCTTTAACTCCTTACAAAATGTTGGAATGTTAGACTAAGTGGGTTGTGCTGTGACCACACACGCTGTTTTCTGTGGGTCTGTTCAAGTTGGCCGACCCTGGTTCGCGAGAACGGATACGCCCGACCCCTCGAGGCAGTTCTCCGCCTCGCCCGACCCTTCGAGGCAGTCTCCGCCTCGCCCGACCCCTTTTTGTGTGGATCGCTTGCCGACCCCTTTTTCTCGGGATGATCGCCTAGCCCGACCCCATGGCTTAAGTTCGGATGTAAGGGAATTCCAGGAGTCTGGGTATGGATCGCCCGAAGTTGAGTACAAGGCTAAGATAAACGCTAACTAACATGACAATGAGAAGAGTGTATGTCCCTTTTGAGGATGTGCGTTGCATTATCGGCAAGAGTTGCATTGGAGAACTTAACTTATGCATTTCCATCTATTGGAGTATTTCTAAGATTATGAATTTAATGGAACGTTAACTCTTGCAGATGGCGCATCGCACTAGATCTAGTTTTGTGCCCGGCAGCAGCGAGCAAAGACAAGATCTTCCCCCACCCCCACCCTCATCTCCACTAGAGGCAATCTTAGCGGCTCAAACCGAGCTGCTGAGGCATCTTGTACAAGGACAACAGCAGCAGCCCCATGGGGGAAGGGCTCAGCAGCAACCTCATGTTGCTCGGTATGAAGAATTTTTGTTGACGCAGCCCCCTTTGTTCCAGAAGACACAAGACCCGCTCGATGCAGACGCCTGGGTTCGATTGAATCCAAGTTCGAGCTTCTCATAGCCCCGTGCCCCGACCATAACAAGGCCCGGTTTGCAGCTCAACAGCTGCGTGGTTCCGCCCGGCTCTAGTGGGACCACTACCATGCTATGTTGCCAGCCGGCCATGTGGTCAGCTGGAACGAGTTCAAGACCGCGTTCAGAGCGCATCACATTCCGGAAGGTCTCCTGGAGCGCAAGCTCAATGAGTTCCTTGCTCTTACCCAGGGAAACCGAGATGTCCTGCACTACGCCCAAGCTTTCAACGACTTGTGCCGTTATGCCGGCTATCACGCGGACACAGACGAGAAGAAGCGGGACAGATTCCGTCGAGGACTAAGTTTGGAGCTCAGAGAGAGGTTGAACCCCATCAAGGTGGATACCTACAACGAGTTGGTCAACCTGGCCATCTCGCAAGAGGATTGCATGCAGGCTCTCAAAGCCGACCAGAAGAGGAAGGCCTCCGTGGCATTTCCGAGCCAGCCAACTCGAAGGTTCAGGATGGTTCCTCCACAAGCGCCCAGCCGACCCCAGCAGTCGGGAAGGTGGATTCCCCAACCCCCGCCAGCCGCAGCGCCCCGTTTTCCTGGTTTCCAACCACAGGCGCCCCGGCCAAGCCTGCCTCCACCCCCGCGCCCTGCAACGGGTAACCGCTGTTTTGCCTGCGGCGATGTGGGACATTTTGCCAAGGACTGCCCCAGAAATCAAAGCCCGTGCCCAGGGCAGAGCAATGCAACGCCAAACCAAGGAAAGAGGCCCAAGGTGCAAGTTCGCCAAGGACGACTGAACTTTACCCACGCAGCAGAGCTTTCTCGAAGGTGCGCCGATAATGACGGGTACCTTTCTGATTCACAGCTTTTCAGCTTTGGTTTTGTTTGACTCGGGAGCTTCACATAGTTTTATCGGGAGAAAGACCCGTGACAAGTGTGGGTTACAAGAATGCCGAACCAGAGGGTCTTTTAGAATATCCACCCCAGGTGGAATGATCACATCTGATAGGATGAGTGTCAATGTGCCTATTCAGCTAGGCCAAAACCTTTTTAAGGAGAATCTTATCATCCTTGACCTGGACGGAATAGATATCATTCTTGGAATGGATTGGATGACCCGGCACCAAGTGGTTCAAGACCCAGCTGCCCGAACCCTCCACATCAACTCGCCCTTTTATGGCAGTTCTACCCTGTTCTTGAACCCTCCTAAATCCGCACTTCCTTGTGCGTACCCTCTATCGGAAGCCCAGCAAGAAAGCCTCCCTGTTGTCTGTGAGTACCCGGATGTGTTCCCAGAGGACTTGCCCGGCATGCCGCCCAATAGAGATGTGGAGTTTTCCATAGAGTTGATCCCCGGCACCGCTCCGAGATCCAAGAGACCCTATCGGATGCCGCCTGCTGAGTTGGCCGAGTTAAAGACCCAGTTGCATGATCTGTTGGAAAAAGGCTTGGGGTTGCCCTGCCCTATTTGTGAAGAAGAAGGATGGGAGTCTACACATGTGTGTGGACTATCGACCCCTCAATGCGGTGACTGTCAAGAACAAGTACCCACTTCCATGCATCGATGTCTTGTTTGATCAGTTAGCTGGAGCAAAAGTGTTCTCCAAGATCGATCTTCGTTCAGGTTATCACCAAATCAAGATCCAACCATGTGACATCCCCAAAACAACCTTCTCCACAAGATATGGACTCTACGAGTACCTGGTCATGTCTTTTGGACTCACCAATGCACCCGCCTATTTTATGTACCTCATGAACTCGGTGTTCATGCCCGAGTTGGACAAGTTTGTAGTGGTGTTCATTGATGATATCCTCGTGTACTCGAAGAGCGAAGAAGAACATGCCAACCATCTTCTCGTAGTTCTCCAACGGCTGAGAGATCATCAACTCTATGCCAAGTTCTCCAAGTGTGAGTTCTGGTTAGACAGTGTCAAGTTTTTGGGACACACTATCTCCAAGGATGGCATAGCCGTCGACTCCAGCAAGGTACAGGAAGTCATGGACTGGAAGCCTCCCACCTCAGTGCACCAGATCCGAAGTTTCCTTGGACTGGCAGGCTACTATCGGCGTTTCATACCAGATTTCTCCAAGATAGCTAAGCGATGACAGAACTGCTGAAGAAGGAGGTCAGATTCATGTGGGACGACAAATGTGAAGAAGCCTTCAAAACCTTAAAGCGCTTGCTGACCACAGCCCCAGATTTGGCCCAACCCGACCCCTCTAGGCCGTTTGACGTGTACTGTGACGCCTCTAGCACTGGACTTGGGTGTGTTCTTATGCAAGACAACCGAGTCATTGCCTATGCCTCACGGGCGTTACGACCTCATGAGCTGAACTACCTGACCCATGATCATGAGTTGGCAGTAGTGATTCATGCCTTAAAGATATGGAGACACTATCTGATGGGCACCCACTGCAACATCTACACCGACCACAAGAGCCTCAAGTACATCTTCACTCAAGCCGACCTCAACATGCGCCAAAGGAGATGGTTAGAGTTGATAAAAGACTATGATTTGGAAGTACACTATCACCCCGGCAAGGCCAATGTGGTGGTCGACGCTCTTAACCGCAAGCCCTGTTGCAACTGCTTGTTGACAACAACCTTCATCGAGACTTTGTGTCACGAGATGGGAAAACTTAGTCTGGAAATTGTTCCCCATGGAACCCTCAGCCACATAGCTCTTGAGTCTATTTTGAAAGACCAGATAAGGTTAGCACAGCTAGAGGATGCGAAGTGAGGCAAATTAAAATGAAGATTTCATTGAAGGATGAAGGGTATAAGCATTTCTGACAGGATGAGACTGGGAAGGTGTATTATGGAAACCGGCTTGTTGTACCATCCGACCCCAACCTTAAGAAGCAGATCCTAGATGAAGCTCATCTCTCCAAGTTCTCAATCCATCCTGGCAGCAATAAGATGTACCATGATCTCCGTCAAACCTTCTAGTGGAGTGGAATGAAGCCGGAAATTGCCCGGTATGTTTCAGAATGTGACACCTGTCAACGTGTCAAAGCCAGCCATCTAAAGGTAACAGGTACCCTGCAGCCCCTACCTGTTCCCTCTTGGAAATGGGAAGACATCAGCATGGACTTCATAGTTGGATTGCCCCTTACGTCACAGCGACATGACTCCATCTGGGTTATAGTGGACCGCCTGACCAAGTCTGCCCACTTCCTTCCTGTCCACACCACTTACACGGCCAAGTATGCGGAGTTGTATCTTGACCGCATTATTTCCCTACACAGTGTGCCTAGGACGATCATTTCTGATCGAGGAGTTCAGTTTATAGCACGCTTTTGGGAACAGCTACAAGCATCAATGGGCACCAAACTCATCCGTAGCTCAACCTATCATCCTCAAACCGATGGTCAAACTGAAAGAGTCAATCAAATCCTTGAAGATATGTTAAGAGCTTGTGTCATCCACTATGACAAGAATTGGGACAAGTGCCTGCCCTTGGCGGAGTTCTCCTACAACAATAGCTACCAAGCCAGTTTGAAGATGGCACCATTTGAAGCATTGTACAGACGGAGATGCCGGACACCATTGAACTGGTCCCAAGCAGGAGAGAGACAAGTTTATGGCCCTGACTTAGTGGTAGAAGCCGAAGAGCAAATAAAGGTGATTCAAGCAAATCTCAAGGCTGCCCAATCTTGACAGAAGAGTTATTTCGACAGGCGAAGAAGGCCCCTACAGTTTGATATTGGTGATCATGTGTATCTACGAGTTTCCCCAACCAAAGGAGTGCAACGGTTTGGAATGAAAGGGAAATTGGCTCCCCGTTACATTGGCCCGTATAAAGTTGTGGAGATCTGTGGACCCGTTGCTTACCGGATCCAACTCCCAGAACAGCTATCGGCCATACACGATGTTTTCCATGTGTCTCAACTGAAGAAATGTGTCCAAGTCCCAACCGAGATCTTAGAGCAGGAGCAGCTACAGATCGAGCCCGACCTAACCTACGCCGAGTACCTAGACAGAGTTCTTGACCATAAGGAGAGGCGCACCCGGCGCCAAGTGGTTAAAATGTACAAGATCTTATGGAACAACCACACAGAAGATGAAGCAATGTGGGAAACAGAAGAGTACTTGAACAAACACTTTCCAGGTTTTCTATCTCGTCAAGGAGGTAAAGGTTACACACCCCCACCGGTTACTTCTACATTCGAATCTTGGGGCGAGATTCTTTTTAAGGGGGGTAGGCTGTAACGGCCTGGGACAAAAAAATCCTTCACGTCAATCTTAATTTGAGCCCCTGATCACCTGTCTTAGTTTTTCCAAGCCTAAGTGTTCGACCTCTAGCTCTCCCGACCCTGCGATCCGACCCCTCGTGATGGTCTCTCCAGTTCCGACCCCGTCGACCCCCAACCCACCGTCGGATCTTCCTAAGCCATCCCGCAGCATCGCCCTCCAGTTCGAGCAGTGGACCACCGAGACTGACCGGTGGGCCTACGAGATCTTTTCCCCCAGATCTTCCGCGACAGGCGCACTCGAGTTGCATGCCCGCTTCAGTTTTTCCCCGCCGCGTGGCTCAACTCCTCCGACGTCCGCCGCTCCGCCTCGTTCTCGGCCCGCGACCGGATGGAATCCCGCGTCCTCCTCCCCAATCGCAGCGGAAGCCCCTCTGCAACCCTTTCTGCAGCACCTCGCCGCCCGCGCCCATCATCACATCGCCAGATCCCGGCCGCAAAGCCTGATGCCGCCCGTCTTTTCCGTCACCTCGCCACAATCGCGCCGCCCGGTCTTCGCTACACGACGATTCCTCCTCCGCCAACCCAGACCGCGGCAGCGATAGTTCCTTTTCCCGGTCACTTCCATCAGCTCCACCGCACGACACGCCCGCCTCCACCAAATCTCAACCACCGGCAAACCCGCGCGTGCGCCGCCCTGACGTCCATGCCCAATGACCGCCGGCGTCATCCCCGAAGTCTTGCTCCACCGCCCTCGTCGCTCAATCGCCGCCGGGGCAGAGCACTCCATTGCTTCTTCCCCGGCCTTCGCGCCGCTCCCCTTCTCACTCCCGCGCCGCTATAAAAGGGAATGCACAAGCCCCGCCAGAGTTTCCCTTGCCCTAGCTGCCATCTCTCTTGCTCCCTGTTCGAGCTCACAGTGCCACCACCTAAGCCTGAGGAACTCTCCTCTCCGCTCCACACCGCTTTCCCCCAATCCACCCAGCCGCTTGCTCCTCCATGCTGCGTAAGAGCTTACTTGTGATCCACAAGAAGCACCACCACCGCCGGAGCACCGCCCCCGGTTCCGTCTCGCCCGACCCTGTCTGTTCTGCCGACCCTTGTCCGCTTCGCCCGACCCCTCTTATCTGCCCGACCCCGGTTCTGTCTCGCCCGACCCTGTCTGTTCTGCCGACCCTTGTCCACTTCGCCCGACCCCTCTTATCTGCCCGACCCCAGTTCCGTCTCGCCCAACCCTTTCTGTTCCGCCGACCCTTCTCCGCCTCGCCCGAGGGCTCGGCTGTATCTTTTTCTTTGAACCGAGGGTGTATGTGTAAAACTTGGGGACTTTTCAGCGTTAAGTCTGAGGACCCCTAGCACATCAAACCCTCTAGATTAAGGGTCAGATCATAAGTTCCTTTCCTCCAACCCTTACCTCTTGATCTCCATCAACTCCATTGAACTTTCCCACCCTCCTGTAACTTGTCGCAAGTTTCTGGGCTCAGACTTACAAGTGTTGCTGTTGAAATAACCGTCTATGCTAACTAATGCATTGCATTCGTGTAGAGCTGTGTCTCGCCGACGGCTACTACGAGCTGCACTCGGCGCCAGAAGACGATGGTGTAGCTAAGCTCCTGCCCCCAGAAGCCGAAGCTGCCCCAGAAGTCGAGCAGTTCCCTTCCTCTTTACTCGAAGGCAAGCCCCGAATGCATGAATCCCCTATGTTTTACCAGACTTGCGCATGCCTTCTTTAACATGCTTATGCATTTATGTATAGGAGTTGTTTGGAACCCTAGATGTATAACTTAGCTCCCTTGATCTGAACACTAGCTGTTGGACCGAGTAGATGCTTTGCTTAAATAGAAGACGGTAAAAGCCGAGTGATTTCCTGTCACTCGCGAGTTGTAGGAGTTGGATGTCTACCCTTCTGTTACAACTATAAGGACGATGGATGGGGTAGGGTTGAGGTAACTCTTTGGTGGGGACGGCCGACACAGGAAGCGGCCCTTGTGGTGCGCGGATGTCATGAGATTAGGTTCGCCATGCATCGTTAAGAAACTCGAATCGATTCGTCTGCCTCTCACAGTTTGAGACTGCTTGATCGCTATGTCACCCTGAGTAAATAAGGAATCTGATGATGACATGGTTTTGTTGATGAGATATATACCTTTGGTTGGTTCTATGATTGCTTAGAATAGGTTGCAAACTTAGACCGGATAATGAACTTAGAACCGGAGCTAAAACTTGAAAGTAGGGTTACATCTAGCGCTTTTGGCAAACAAACCCCTCAGCCAAAAAGCCTTGCATGTCTAGAAGAGGTAGTTTAGCGCGCTCCCTGTCGGTTAAGTCTTGTTGAGCTTAGTAGCTCAGCCTGGTTATGGCTTTTCTTTTTCAGGTGAAGTTGCTACCTCTGAGCCTCCTCCTGCCGGCACTTGGCCGTGCCAACTCCCTCCGGGTTGGACGGTCGAGTGGGATCCCTCCTCGGACGGCGAGGAGAGGGATCATTGACGTCCCGGTTGGCCTCACCAGGGATGTCCGACCCCGACGAGTTCGCTTCCGCTAGTGTTATACCTTCTGTTGTTTTTCTTTTGAACCTTGTAAACTCTGATGTGTTTTGTGGCCAAACTAAATGGTTATGTTGTTTAACTCGGTGGACTTGTTGTATTCTCTGGAACTGCTCACCTTCGTGTGGGTTTGCTAAATGGTCCTGTTCGAGTGGTTGAATTGGATGAAATCCGACGGCACTTCGTGTTTACTTGGCTAAGGCATGGGTGTCGCATGTTAGGCGACTTAACCATGTTTAATCAAGTAGATCCGAAGTGGATCCGCCACACTTTCGCAAGCTTACGACAGTTCTAGTGGAAGCTAAACCCAACCAAGTACATGTTGATTGTACCCTCCAAAAAATTACTCGGGTTCATCATTAGTCACCGAGGGATTGAAGCTAACCCCGAGAAGATCGCCACCATTACCAATTTGCATGCCCCATCATGCATCAAGGATGTCTAGAAGCTGACTGGATGCATGGCGGCTCTCAACAGATTCATCTCAAGGCTTAGAGAATGGGGACTACCTTTCTTCAAACTACTCAACGGGCAAGATAAATTCCAGTGGATCGAGGAGGCAAATCAAGCCCTTCAACAATTGAAGAACTTCCTATCCGGGAAAAAGGGATACCACCGAAAATGACGTTGACGGTTTTTGAAGCTGTTTGGAAGTCGCCTTCTTCATCTTCGTTGTTGCGAGCTTTATTCTTACCCTTATCTCTATTCTTGGTGTACTCTTCAGGGGGTGGTGGTGCGGGTAAGTCTTGCATGACTCAGCGCATGCTGTAGCAGTCTATCGCCGAGTGCTTGCTAGTCGGATGCCATGGGCACTGCTTTTTGAGTAGCTCAGTGAAGGTTGGCCCTTCATCGTTTCTGCGGTGTCCCTTTTTCCCAGAGTTGGTCATGGCGGCAACAGTGTTGTCGGGCTTCCTTTTGCGATTGTGGTTACTCGAATAGGTGTTCCGAGCATCGTTATGCCGAGTTCTATCTGGGTCATTGTTGTGGTGGTTGTTGCGTCCGCGGTTACGGTGGGAGCCGAACCATTCTCGCTCTTTGTCTTCTTCATCCGCCCACTATTGCACCATGACTTTGAGTTCTTTGACATCAGCTGGTCGTCGGCGACCGAAGTCTTTGTATGTTCATCGATCATAGAGTCCATTCTGGAAGCACTCAATGATGTCTGTTTCGGAGATGTCAACTATCGTAGCCTTCTTTTCGAAGAACCGTTGCAGATAGTCGCGTAGGGTCTCACCTTCTTTTTGCTTAATTTGACTTAAGTCGATCTTGTTGCCTGGTCTAGCCATGGAGCCGGCGAAGTTGTTGGTGAAAGCCTTTGTCAAGTCTGCCCAAGAGTCAATGGACTTGGGTTTGAGTGACTCAAGCTAGGTCAGTGGTGCGGGTTCCATGCATATGGGGAAATGGATAACTTTGGTGTCGTTATTGCCCCTGGCTGCTTGGACGAATAGCGAGTAACATCGTAGCCATTGAATTGGATCTTGCTTGCCATCATACTTGGTGGTTCCGGTTGGCTTGAACTTATCGGGTAATTTTGTTTTCATTACCCGGTTTGTGAAAGCAGGAAAATGGTTGTAGCTGTCGACTTCCCGTTCGCGCCGACTGTTGAGAATTTCTCGCAAATCACTGAAGTTGGACATTTCGTGGTTCTTCCAAGTAGGGCGGATGTTTTTAACTGAGTTGGTGCAGCTGACCTCACCAACATCCTTATGTCGAGCAGGGGCCTTATGCTTGCTTGGACCTTGGCTGTGTTGCGGAGGTTGGTTGACTGCATTATCATTTTATGGGGCCGTGTTATTGTCTGCAGCTCCCCTGCTACCTTCTTGATGAGATGTGATACGAGGAACAAACGGGATTGGTGATTCTTTGTCGAGTAGCTTGTAAGCTTGCTCCGCGAGTTGTGCGATCAGTATGTTGCTGCGCTGCACGAGTTGAGTTGTGGCTGCGTTATCCTTATCCTGAGGCATCAATGTTGTTAAAAGGTTGATTGAGGCAATAGCCGCGAGTGGAGTATTGTGCTCCTGAGCCTGAACTGCGTTGAAAGCCCTTTCAAGATTTGTGATGGGAATAATTGTAGCCATCAACTATCGTCGCTCGGCTCAAGTAGCATTGCGCGCCCTTCTTTGGTTGCACTGCTCGGAGGTTTCATCGTGAGGGGCGTCAGCTGTAGACTCATCTTCGGAGATGTTGTCGATTTGTGCTAATCGCCTAGGGGTTCTGTTCTGGCTAGTACCCGGGTTGTTATTCTGAGTAATAACAAGTATCTCCCTGTCCGGGTAGTAGCTTCCGGAGCTTGATGTTGCAATCTCTGTGAAACTTTCCTCGCGGTTGGAAGTGAGTGGAATGCCTTCTTGATATGGGAGGTTGTCTATATGGGCGACAAGGCGTGAGTTGTAGTCGCGGTCAAGAAGAGATGGTCGCAATCCCGGCCAGTGGATGAATCTGTCTTGTGATGTCGAAGTTATTACCAATCCTTGGGCTGGACCAGATAATGGTATCTCTGGTGAATAGGACGAGTCGGAGTTGACGTCTTCGTCATGCCCGAGTTCGAATCGGGTTCGAGTAAGAAAACCTAGGTGGACTTTGGTTGTGTTGCAGAGTCCGTGAGAGAACCACTTTGAAGTCAAAACCGACTTGGACACTGGCTGGGACTGACTAGTCCGAGGAGAGTCCGACCCTGAGTCCTGGGTCGGCTAAGCCCGACCCTTTGGGGGAGTAGCTCCGCTTCGCCCGACCCCAAGGGGTGAAACTCCGCCTCGCCCGACCCCGAGGGGTGAAACTCCGCCTCGCCCGACCCTGAGTCCTAGGGTCGGGTGCGCCCGACCCCTGAGCAGAGGGTTGGAGTAGTCCGAGGCGAAGTCGAATCCAACGCGTAGTCGAACTCGAACTCGTCGACTTTGAAATCTTGTTTTTTTCCGATTAGATTTTCTAGTTTCTTCTCCTGAACGTCAACGATCTAGCGCCGGAACGAACCCGAGCCTTCGGTGACGCAAAGCCAGGATCCGAAAACGAAGGTGGCGCCGGCTTCGATGAAGAAAACGGGCCTGATGATGACCTTTGCCATTGAGTTCGCGCTGAGAAACTCGATGAGTCCCCCTACCTGGCGCGCTAGCTGTCGGTGTTTTAGACTAGCAACCCGCCTAGGGGGTACCCTAGGTGGTCTTTTATGTGGTAAGGGTCATCGAGAATCAAGGAATCAATAGTGACGCAAGGAACACGATTTAGACAGGTTCGGGCCGCTAGATCGCGTAATACCCTACGTCTTGTATGTTGGTTTGTATTTGATGAACTGGAGTTGTCCTCCTGTTCCCTTGAGGGGGGTCCCTGCCCACCCTTATATACACGGGAGGGCAGGGTTACAAGTCTGAGTCCTAGTCAGGTACTATTACAGAGTTCTACTCGGTAATGGCCCGAGTAGTTTTCCATAAACATACTTGACTAGTCCGAGTAGGATACGCCCATCCTTGTTCTGATCTTGTCCGAGTACGTCCCTTGATGGGCCGTCCAAGGCCTACTCATGGACTTGGGGTGTATGCCCGACACTATCAAAGCCACCTATCCTCATGGCGCCTAATCCTAATGACGACTTGCTGCTCTACATTGCCGTGACTACTAATGTTGTTAGCACGGCGATCGTGGTCGAAACATCAGAACAAGGCCATGTAGACAACGTATAGAGGTCGTCTACTTCGTCAGCGAGGTGTTGTCGGTTTCCAAATCCAGGTACCTGCCAGTTCAAAAGTTGTAATACGCAATACTACTTACCTCATGGAAGCTACAACACTACTTCAAGGAGCACAACATCTCCGTCTTCATAGACATTCCCTTAGGAGAAATTCTCCACAATTGAGATGCGACAGGAAGAATCTCCAAGTGGGCAGCAACACTCGGAGCACTGTCACTGGAATTCAAATCAAGGACTGGCATCAAGTCACAAGCACTAGTCGATTTCATGGCAGACTGGTGGGAAAATCAAATATCAACGTTGGCAGAGCGCCCAGAGCATTGGGTCATGTACTTTGATGGATCACTCAAGCTCGAGGGCGCCAATGCAATAGTACTCTTAATCTCTCCCAAAGGCGAACAACTCAAGTATGTCTTGAAAATCTTCTGTGAGGTCTCCAAGCTGAATATGAAGAGCTTCTACATGGGCTCCGCCTGGCAATCTCGCTGGGAATCAAGCAATTGTTGGTCTATGGTGACTCACTGGTAGTCATTAATCAAGTCAATGATGAGTGGAATCGCCACAAGGATAACATGGATGCGTACTGCCTCGAGGTACAAAAGCTAGAGAACAAGTTCTGTGGTCTCGAGTTCCACCACGTGGCTCATGAGAACAATGTAGCTATAGATGTCTTGTCCAAGCTTGGATCTACTCATGCTCAGGTTCTAGTTGGGGTCCTCATCCATGAACTACACAAGCCATGCATAGTGGAGCCGGCACCTTCAAAAACCACCGATTGAGGTCATGATGCACTAGACTGAGAGGTTATGATGATCAATGTAGACTGTAGAACATCTTCATCGACTACATTAAGGAGCCCAAGTTACCTCCAGACAAGACAGAAGCACAACAAGTCTCGCAGTGTAGCAAGAACTACGTTCTAGTCAGAGACAAGCTCTACAAATGAGACGCATCATTAGGAGTACTCATGAAGTGCGTCTCACGGCAAGATGGCAAGGATATACTAGAAGGAATCCCCAAAGGCATCTGCGGCAACCACACATCATTAAGAACAATCGTGGGCAAGGCTTTCAAAGTAAGATTCTATTGGCCTATAGCTCTCACTAATGCTGAAGAACTAGTCCGCCAATGCCAGGGGTGTCAATTCTTCGCCAAGTAACAACACGTCCCTACCTACAGCTAATCACCATACCACCCTCTTGGCCCTTCGCATGCTGGGGGGCTAGACATGATTGGCTCGCTACCTACGGCGCCTGGAGGTTCAACCGAGTACTCGTGGCTATCAACAAGTTCACCAAGTGGATTGAGGTGAAGCCAGTAACATGCCCCAAGGCAGACAGAGTACTCGACTTCCTCGACAAAATTATCCATCGCTACGGCTTCCCCAATCGCATCATCACAGACCTGGGCTCAAATTTCAACAATCACGAGTTCTAGAGTACTGTGAGAATAGCAAGATCGACATCTAGTACATCTCTGTCACTCATCCATGGGCAGATGGCCAAGTTGAGCGCGGGATGTTACTAGAGGCTTTGAAGAAACGACTACATGACATTGGAAACTCCAAAGGTGAAAAGTGGCTTCATCTGGGGGCTTCGCACCCAGCCGTGCAAGCCCACAGGGTACTCACCCTACTTTCTGGTTTGCAGATCAGAAGCTGTCCTCTCCGCCCATGTCATGTGGAAATCTCCAATAGTCAAGCAGTGTGAGGAGGGTATGATAGAAGAAACAAGGCATCTAGACTTAGACAGTCTCGAAGAAGCTCACTGTGTAGCACTCGTCCAGTCAGCAAGAAACCTTGAAGGAATTTGCCGCTACCATGATCACAACATCAATGAACGTTCGTTCAACACTTACGACATAGTCCGCAAGCATATTCAAGACACCAAGGGGCTGCACAAACTAAATTTGTAATGGGAGTGTCCTTTCATCACCTCAAAGGTCACTGGACCTGGGTCGTATAGGCTACAAACTCTTTCAGGCAAAGAAGTCAACAACTCATGGAACATCGAGCACTTGTATCGATTCTACCCATAGTTTACGTACTCATGTAAATTGGCCATCAACCTCAATTGTACAATTACAATTCAATAAAGCAGATTTATTTTTATCATAAAACGACTACCTATTTCTGCTTGATGGTGACTTGCAAAAAGCAAAGTTTGCCGATTGTAATATCGCCCAACTCGCGGGTACTATCGCCCAACTCGCGGCTTGTATTTACAAGTTTGCTGTAATATATTTTTTAGTTATTCAACTCATTGGACAAAATTGTCCATAGATAGATTGTAATAACAAGTCTGCACACATATCTCTCGAGTTATTCAACTCGTTGAACAACTGCAGCTTGCAAAGACAAGCCTGCGCACAAAAATTGTGAGCTAATCAGCTCCTTGGACAAATCTGTCCATCGATGGTCTTCAGAAAAGAAGCCGTCAGACAAACTTGGGAATTATCTAAACTATCCGAGTTCTTATCTAGACAAGTATGTCTAGTTGCAGCTTGTAATAATAAGTCTGTAGTTCCAGGTCTTTGGAGCACAACACCCGAACAACCTAGAGAGGTTGCAAAGGTAGGCTCAGTCCTGAAGAGTCTACTTGCCTAAAGAGTCTGACTACCTAGATACTCGAGTACTTGTGCTCCGCAGAAAGAGGTTGCATCCTAAGAAGTACTCTACACCGCATATCTGAAGAGGCTCACAAGAGTAGCCTTGTGTGTAGGAAATCATGACTACCGTACGAACAACTATTAGGGTAGTTTGGGAGATGCACTAAAATAGAGAATTCAAACAAGTCGACAAGAAATAAAATTTGCGATAGGACTTCAAATAATTTACATCTCATTCACGTCAGGTTTATATTACAATGATTTCATGTTTTTGCATACAAGCTACTCAAGGTCTATCTTACCGGCTACCTCCTTAGCAATGGGAGCCACCTCTTGCAAGTACTGATGAAACTGCTCCTTAGAGTAGTCTTGTGCAATTCCCTCCGCAACTGAAGCCAAGTCAGCTTGCGGGTAGAAGGATTTCACCATCGCCAACTGTTGCTTCGAGATAGACTCCGCCATCTTTTGGATGTACTCGGTGATCTTCGCAGGCACCTCCTTGAGTACTTCCGCCAATGGGTAGGGCTCCACATCTTTCGTTGGGGGATCCACCATATAAGCGATGGACTCAGTGGCTTCAGTTAGCTCTTTCAGAGCAAGCTTGGACGCTACCAGCTGAGCCGAGCACTCCCGGATGGATGTCATGGCATTCACCAAACTGACTTCTCCATCAATGCGCTATCTTGTGCTCTTTCTCCAGAAGGTGCTCCAGAGTGTCATACAGAGCGGACAATTTGTCGTGTTGATCTGCCACTCTGTAATACGAGTTCTGCCAATCAGTGACGCAACCTTGGAGATCTTCTTTTTCGTTCTGGTGCTCTGCAAGACAAACACAAGGAACAATTCAATATTAACAAAGTACAATCAGTACTCGAAGACTAGATAAAGAATACAAGTTACCTTCCAACCGATGCTTCAGCATCTTATTGCGCCTCCGGAGGCGATCTTTCTCCTCCGTGGACTTTTGGATGAGGTTACGGTACTCGGCACCTTGGCCGTCGTACATCATGAGTAGCTGGGAGAAGTACTGTCGCTCTTTGGCTACCTCTCATTCAAGTGCTTGCACTCGCATTATGGTGTCTCCATAGCCCTGGATCATTTTGGACTTCCGACGGGAGCACTCAATCAATTTCTACAAAATAGAGCAAGTACTCGTATAAGGAACGAGCACCGATTTCAAGTTGAAGACAAACGCAAAAGAGAAACTTACCATCGTGTATTTTCCTACACGGTGGTGCATCTCCATAACCGTGGCCTCCATTTCGATGGTGATCAGAGTCTTAGCAAGGAGCTGGATATCCTCCAGGTTCACCCCTTCAGCTATCTAGGGTTCCTCTTGTTCCTCAGTGATCAGTGCACCTAGAGGAAGCAGAGCTTAGCTTGTTGATGGACTAGCTTCAGAAGATGAGAAGGTCGCCATGGCGCAGCTAGAAGATGGTCCCACCTCAGAAGGCGGGATGGAAGCCAAGACTTGGAGGGCTCCAACAACTTCAACCTCCACTTCTAACTTGTGGGCTACAAGAATAGCCTTGACTCCAGAAGTAGTTGCCACTTCCACCTCGGTCTCCGCCTCCGGCTCGGGGGCTACCAACGTACCCACCACTATAAAATTAGTCGCCGCAATGGGCTTGGCTACTGGCAGCTCGGGGCTGGCACTACAGCAACATTAAGTGATTCAATAACATCATGCATAAGTGCAGCAACAAGGGATACAGGACCTGAAGCTACTTCTGGAGTAGGCTGTTCCTCTAGCGGCGGAATTGAAGGCGCCGGGATGAGCTCCTAGGCTTTGTGCTTGGACCTCCAATGTCCACGCTGGCGGATTTTCTGAAGAAGATAAGTGTCAAAACACACTACAATGAAAAAGGAAGTCACAATCAGTACTCGGATAAAAATTCCAGTACTAACTTTGTAGATCGCCTTATCTTAAAGGAGAGTTCTCCCGCCAAGCACGTGGGCTTGGCTGTGGGTGACGGCTTCTTCAGCGCAGTCTGCTGGATCGTAGCTTGATCCTCGCCAGCCTTCGCCGTTGTCTCCACTTCTTGCATAGCTTGCGCGCCGACGGGGTTGGCCCTTGCGACAGGAGGTTCTTCGTCATCATCTAGCTCGATGACCTCCTTGATCGCCGACAGCTCCTGCTGTACAACTTCAATAGCCATTTTCTCCGCCTCTGTCTCCTCCCCGACTACCTGCAATAATCCAATGTCATAACTAAGCAGACATGGCGGTAAGGGAAACAACTTACAAGTGCTCGATCCTCAGGATCTTGTCCTTCTTCAAATGTGATTACTGAAGGAGGGACTTCATTGGCGGTGAGTGGCTTCTTCACCACTCGCTTGACAGTGATAGTGCACTTCCTCTTTGGTGGCGGCACTAGTCTAGCATCCAGGTCATCTTCAGCTTCATGCTTGGATGTCCTAGAAGAAGACCCAGCCTTGTCTAATGGTCGAGCCTTGATCACGTACTCTTAAATAGCCTCTGAGTCAGCTGCTGAAGGATGAGAACCCTTCTGACTCCTCTTCCTCCTTGACTAACTTCTGTACATCCACAGATGTATGTACACGCGTAGCGGCATCAGAGCCATCCGATCCGGGTGGAGGAGGAGCGGAGAAAAACAAGTGAACATCTTCCTGCAAGTGAAGACAAGTTAGAAAAGCGACAAGTATCAAAATTAGTACTCGGGGGCTGAGACCAGGGTACTTACACTGCTTGGCAGGTTGGTGGCGCAGTATTCTCGCACGACCATCGAGATCGCTTTCACGTGCTTGAAGAGGCACCTCAATCACACCATAACCTCATCCACGGACAAGTCATCTGATGTCATAAGGGATGGGTCATTTGATACCGAGTAGACGTACCCCTAGGTACAGCACAGTTGCAGGGATTGACTCACCTTCGCATGAAACTGAAGGCTATGCTTGCTCCTATTAGCCCTTGCGACTTGAATATGACAATTTTCTCCAGAAGCTCGGGTAGCTGAAGGCTACCCCCATGGGTCGGCTCGTCCAACCACCGGTTGTTCCACACTAGATGGTAGCCTATCACCTTGGGTAGTCGAGGCTCATGATTTCCAATGTAGAACCATCTCTCCTTCCAGCCAGAGTGGGAGTCAATCAGCTTGTAATCCAAGCACAATCCTTTGATCTCCTCCCGCGGTTGAATTCCCGCCCCCTCCCCCCTTGACTACTTCGGTGTGATCCATCCTGGGGTGGGGCTTGACTTTGAAAAACTTCTAAAAAGCTAGAAGTGTAGCTCGATTCCAAGAAAAGCCTTGCAAAGATGCACGAATATGGCTATCACATAATGGAGTTGGGGTTGAGATGGACTAATTCCAACTTGTAATAACTCAACAACCCCTAGAAGAAGTCCGATGCAGGCAAAGCCAACCCACGCTCAATGAAATGCATGAAGATTACCATCTCATGGGTATAGTTCTCAAGTGGCCAGGGATTACCAAAGGTAGCCCTCCAGTCAATGAAGTCCTGCTCCTTGAGAAGCTTGGCATCTACATATGCCTGGATATCCTCCTCCTTCAGCATAAATTTCTTCTAGATGCATGCTAAATTCGGCGGAGCGGTCTGGTCCGTCTTGCCGTACTTGGGCGCTGGTAGTTGGATCTCCTTCTTCACAGCCTTCCTCTTCTTGGTCTCTGCCGCCTTGCTGAATGTCACCTTATTCCACAAATTTCTTCTTGCGCATGCGCTCGGGAGTTAAGTGGTGGGGGACGGTTGCACTCGAGCTCAAGGATCAACGAGTGGTGGCGCTAGGGCTACAGTGAGGGAGATGAATAGGCAGAATGGCTCGGGTGAAATAGAAGGGATGAATTCCTCGATTATTTATAACCGCAGCACAGGTAAACAGGAGCGAGATTAACGAGAATATTCCGTTTTTAAACGCCCGAAGTTATCGCTTGACAGTTTCCAACTTTTTCGGAAAGAGATAAGGTTACTGTTGGTCCTTATACCCAAACTAGTTGTGTAACGACTAGAGGGCTGTGTGCCAGGTGCCCATCGGCTAAAAAGTTTTTTCTTTGGGTTTTAAGATAAAAGAGATGTGAAATCACAAGATTGACCCTCAGCCTAGTTCTTCGATTCAACCTAAGGCTCGGGAGCTACTACATATGCAATTTTCATCGCATTTCCATATAAGATTCAAGACCAAGTTAAATGAGGCTTGAGCACATTCTAGCCACATCGCAGTACTCAAGTATATTCGAAGACTCAATCCGATGGAGTACTCAAAAGAGCACCACAAACTAGTCATAGCCATCTACAGAAGTACTTGGGACTGCTACATTTGACTAAAAAGTACTCAGGGGCTTGTCGTCCATGCATCTGTGGGCCCACCAGAAGGTTTGGACACTTTTAGATACCGGGCTATACACTGAGACGTGTCAAACATGGAGACTATGGTGCAGGATGGTGTGGTCTACGTGGAGGACAAGAACTAGTCGAGGATTAGGAAACTACTCGTAGCAATTAGAGTAGGACTCTCTAGTCGAATCCGACTAGTATTCTTGTAAACAACCGACTTGTAACCCTGTCCCCGGCAATATAAGGTGAGGTAGGGATCCCCTCCAAACAAGTTCAATCAATACAACACAACCAACACACAGGACTTAGGGTATTATGCGACATAAGCAGTCCGAATCTATCTAAATCATGTGTTCGAGTTCACCTTCGAGTTCCTAATCTCAGCGAGTCCCACATATAAAACACTACTTTAGGTACCCCTTCGGTAGCCGACAATAGTTGACATATCTGTTTTTTCTCTCGAGAGGTTCAGGAAAAAAAATACCTGCGAGACCAGAAAAAGCTAGGCCGAAACCATCGTCGGACGTCATTGCTACGGGCAATCGACAAAACCACTCGCCCTCTATGTAGCTTTTACCAAGAGAATCAGTGTCGTCATGACATATCTGTTTTCTCTCTCGAGAGGTTCAGGAAAAAATACCTGCGAAACCAGAAAAAGCTAGGCCGAAACCATCGTCGGACGTCATTGCTACGGGCAATCGACAAAACCACTCGCCCTCTATGTAGCTTTTACCAAGAGAATCAGTGTCGTCATGAATAGTGGGCTTATACATCCTAATACTAATGAGTTTTCCTGAACAGAATTTAATCGACTACAAACCTACATCACTGAAGATTTAAGTGCCATTGGATCCACGTTGTCGATGAGCTCTTAGGGCACCAGATAATTGATTTATCATCGTCAGTACGGCCGGCCTGCAAAAATCAATGATGTCATCTACACCGTACACAAAGTTGTAGCCGCTAATTAAGGGGCAACCTTGTGCAGATGAACCAAAGAGACAACATATGACATGTTTCAGACGTTAACTGTCAAGTAAAATTGAGGAACGCACGGGGATTCATGTGACACGTAGAGAATCAAAACAGCGCTGGCTGACATAATCAAAGGATTCCAGGGTTGGTTGTGTGGGTCATCGGCGTCGATCCCTTCAGGGCAGGAAGCGTGGGCAATCAGCGTCGAAGTATCCAGGGTTCACACCGTTAGCTGTCGGACGCGAGACCTTGAGGCCGGTTCACAGTGCCGGTGTCGTCGTCCTCATCAAGGCAGCCCCCCAGGAAGATGCTGCATGGGTCGTCGACTCGACGGTGACGAGGTCTGCTAAGATAAACATCTAGGGCGTCAGAGTTGAGGGGCTGACAACATAAGCCCTCGGTTTCGATCGAGGTAACAAGCACACGGCGTCAACTTCTCAGACTGTGGATTCTCTGCACGTTTTTCTCTTTTGGTTTGGTTGACAACGGATGGGACTATCTCCAATGTTGGTCCACCATTACCATAATATTCCCTGGTAATTATTTTTGGTACCAACTAATCAATGACACCGTGGGTAATTTTGAGCAAATTTTCTTCTCTTAATCTAAGCCATCGAAGTTTGGCTCTATCAGATAGGTGGCTAGAAATTTTTTTTCTCCGATTAACGTGGAAATTTCTTAAGAGTATGTAATTACTAATTAGTATATGTAGGTATAGATAGACGTCATATGTGTGATCTACTTGTTCAACTACCGTTAGAACATTACTAGATCTGGTGGGTGTGTGACCGCGGGAGTTTCAAACCCCGTAGGTCTACTGCTCCTACTAGTGTCAAGTCCGGTGGGCGTGTGTGCGTGAGTATGTGGTGTTAACCTCGATCTAAACATTTCCAGGATCATTGTACTGTTCTCTTCTTTCTTAATGAAATGAGTACAGCTCTCCTGCGTAGTTCGAAAAAGAAAAATACTACTAGATTTTAAACCTATTTTACAACTGGACATCCTCCTTTTATGGAATCTGAGAACCCGATATATCATATGGAATGAACTTTTTACGAATCAATTTAATTTCTAAATAATGCCTACAACCTACTAGATCAAGTAGAATTTTTCTAAATTAAATATTACCCTAGACCCTTTAGCACTAACCCGAGACACATACATCTCCATATGATGCACCTCAACTACATCCTCATCTCCCGTCGCATCTCACCTCGTCTCTGCACGTGCGAGGCAGAAAGTGCTAAATGATTTTCGCTACGCCGACACCCGCCTAGCCACCAACCTTCTCGCTCCCCTCACCCGTTGGCCCTCTCAGCTCCGATGGCGGCGGTGAGCTCTGCCGACAACTACCTAGCCACCAACCTTCTCTCTCCCCTACCTCGTTGGCCCTCTCAGCTCCGATGACGGCGGTGCCACCAGAATCGCCGCCACCAAACCCACCCCGCCCCACCGTGGACTACCGCACCCCCACCAGCTGCTCCCACCGCCCGTGGCCCACTTCGCTGCAACATCGACACCCACGGCCACCTACCGCCCATCTTCACGCCGCTCTCCCGATCCAGTCCGGCATCCTCTATCCCGGTCGCCAGCAATGCCCGAGCCAGCGACACCCTCGCCACCCAGCAACCTAACGACCACCCAAGGCTCCATAAGCCAAGCAGTGGACACAGATCAACCTGGTAGTCCCCAACCTCAAAAACCTAACCCCTCGCTTGTTCTCTTTCTCCAGCAGTGAGTGACGAAGTGTGATCGTGGAGGAGAGAAGAGTTCCTTCCTTTGACCGGTAACAAAAAGAAAAAGGAGCGTTATTTCTCCTACATGCTGTGCTCATGGAAGTGATAAGAGGGCTTTTGGTTTATACCGAAATCGAGAGGCCTCTCCATTTATCTTTCTAGTTTATCAAATATCCATTGTATTTATCTTCACACATGGTACAAGATGAATCTCTCCTATTCAAATAACAATAAGTTGTGTACACATCCAAACTAAATCTGAATCTCAGCTGGATTTCCAGTTAGTATCTGCCTCATACTCTTAGAAATTGGTACTGCAGAACACAAGGTACGGAGGAACTTAACCAAAACTGTTCCACCATATGTATCAAAATGGCCGCAATCATTTAGCAGGGACCTTTCGGACAATTCTCTTTCTCCGAGGTTTTGAAGGGGCATCACCATGATTAATACCTAGAAGTCCAAGGCCAGATGAAATCGCATTATTGGATAGAAACCACCCTGACTGTTGTTCCCCAGCAAGCTCTGCTAGACCACCATAGCCTCTCAATAAATTGTCTGACCGCAGCAGATCAGCTTCCTCACCGATCCAGCCACGTCTTGATACTTCCCCAATTTGAATATTCATCAGCCTGCAGATTTGAAAATAGTTGCAATAGCATGGCTAATTTTCTAGTATTTTCATATTAGCACATTGCAACTTAGGAGCATCAAGCTTTCATTTCATAATTATAGTTTGTAATTTGAATATTCATTAGCCTACAGATTTGCAATCAGTTGCAATAGCATGGCTAATTTTAAAGTATTTTCAGATTAACACATTGCGACTTAGGAGCATCAAGCTTCCATGAAATAGTTGTAGTTTGTAGGGTGAATCATGTATCCAAGCTAATGAGTTCTATAAAAAAACACATTACAAATAGTATAACTGACATTTAGTCCTCGCATACCAAGGGTTGCAGATAAAAGTGCTTTTGTAGAGACATACCTTATCGCTGTGCTGAAGAAGATTGCAACACCAAGAACATCAAAATGGTGTAGCATAGATCTATCAAAGCCACATAACATCTGATACCGCAAATTCGCGTACAGCCCATAGAAAGCCCCATAACTAAGAGCATTAGTGCTGATAGAAGGAATTGGTATCGACAGCCTGCATACAATAAGATTTGTCAAAATTATGATAAGGAAGTGGAGCATATAATGAAAATAGTGATGAATCACACATAGTAGCTAACCTTTCTTTTCTAGCAGAAATGACTTTAGATAGACCACCTGAATAGAGCCAACGACTAGCCCACCTAAGCAAAGCTGAGCAGCCTTGCTAAAGAAGGATTGGGTTCTCCTTAGAAGATCAAACTGTCTCATAGGATAGCTCTTTTCAAATATATTGTTGGGAACTCTCTGAATTGTATAAGACCGGCAAGGTGCGAGACAACAGAAAACAGCTAAATTGCAAATTGTGGCAGTAAAAACATTGACAAACACCAAATCCAATTCTTGTTGAAACCTAACACCAGAAAAATATGTAGGATTAGACTATAAGTGCAAGAAATTCAGTGTGCAGCACTAAAAGAAATGATAGTGCATGGCATACCTCTCCTTACGGTTCTCCATCTCCCACCAAACAGATGAAGTAATGGTAGCTAGAAATTCTAGTGTCATCTTATGCAAGAAAGATGGATCTGCAAGCATTCTGCAATTTAGAGAAAGTAAGGAACATGTTAGTGTTAGGTTGTACAGTAAACAGAAGGGGTGCTTCAATAAAACATAGCCACTTGCAAAGAATATATTGTTCATATAGTACTATGATGCTTACTAAATAATTATAGATGTTCAGAAAGGAACAATGTGTGAGCTGCATGTGTACGTAGTAATCACATGAACAGGGAGAAATGATCTAGTTCAGTGCACGAATCCACTATGAATGATTCCATGAACTAGCTACATCTCATTAAACGCACATAAATGCCAATTTCATTCAGCTACCCAACAGAAACTTGCTCCATAACTGACAAGACACTAAACATATTTCAGATGTTAGATTTATTTTTACTTTCATCATCTACCCAACAGCAACTAAACTAAATCCAGATGTCATAGTTATTTTTACTGGAGAAACATTCCAGAAATTATGTCATTTGCATTTCTAGAAGACCAAACCATAACAACAAGGGCAGCCAGCATATACACAGAGGATACAACTTAGCGATATGTGGTATATTGTCTTGTGGCCTAAGATACTATATGCTTGTAAACAATCATATGAACATTTGAAAGAATAATATTAAAAAAACTTAGCTACCATATTTGATGATGAACTATGGATATTATTAACTTCATTAGCAACTATTGGTACTTCCGGATCATTACATCACTGAAAAGCATCTCTATAGCATGGTAGTATCCAAGAAGGGAAAATTATGTCTATGTAGGTGAGATGAGAACTGTCAAAACTAGGTCAACATGAGAATTGGGAAAAAATAGAGGTATCGATCCAGCTAACAATTGATAAAAGAAAAGAAAAGGAAGAAAAGAAAAGGAGAAAATAGTAGCTCCTCTAGCAATAATGCTGAGAAAACCATCTGAGGAAGGTTAACAGCTGAGGAGAAAAATAGCTTAGCAAATATATAGCTACGAAGAACTATAAGTACACTGATAAGTGAGGAATTACCTTCCAACAAGCCCTCTTGAGAAAAAGCTTGGAAAAGCCCGAGAGAAATATCTAGCCTTTGTAGGTCTTCCAAATATTGACAAATATTGAACCATTTGGGCCGAGCTGACCAAACCCTAATGAAGGTTCAGGTCATCAGTCCACAATCAGGTCTAAACTCTATAAGATCACAAACAAAGTACAAAAAGATGCATACCATCTCGTAAGCTTGACGCAAACCAGCAGGCAGATTACTCATTGATTTGTACCACTCTTGAAGAACAGCATCAATGAACTCTCTATTAAAAAGCTGTACACAGACGCAGAAAAGCATCAGCTTAGGTACAATGTCCATGCTGAGTTGCTGACCATAGGAAAGAGCTTTAGTATGTGTTATACCTCTTGTATAACAATTCGTCTCTTGAAAAATCCACCTTCTTCGTCTCCATCTTCAAAATCATCAAAATAATCATCATCATCACCATCATCATCCCCACCATCGCCACCACCATGGCCAATTTTTTTCCCAATGTCTCCACCACCACCAGCAGTTGCCAGCTATATCGTTTTGCAAGGAAATAAATTATGAATAGAAAAGGTTGTAAAAGCTTAAATGTTCCTTTAAGCACTAGTAAACCAATTCCTCAACATAAATAATAAAATTAATGGTACCATATTTAATGTACGAAACTGTAAAGAAAATTGTCAAATTAATATCCAAAGTGGAATCCCAGAATAGCAAAGTGCAACGTAGGATACACTAAATAATTCCCACTTGTGATACTACCAAATGAATCATGTAGGATACACTAAATAATTCCCACTTGTGATACTACCAAATGAATCATGAAGGTCAAGGAGAACGAAATACCCATCCATACTTAGGTCATAATGTACTCGCTACTCGTGATTTTAGGATATTATGAACTTCGTAGGTAAGAATGGGTATGGACAAGCAAACACTTGTGCATTATACGAATCCAAGTACAAAATGATTATAACCAACACTCAAACACATAATATGTGATAATAACTGAGAAAACTGAAAATGCCACACGGATCTCATCGCAATTCACAGTGCACTATACATGTACATTGCAGGAAACGTATTTTGAGTGAAAGTTTAGATTACTTAAAATACCATAATCAACTTCCCACATCTCACATGGCAGTGATATGGCCAAGATATTTGTTCATCACAAACTTTTGTTCACATTTCAAAGCATTGCTAGAAAAAAAAGGGATCACATAATTCAAATGCTAGGTAACAGAACCAATTTTTATATCCTTCAAGAAAACGGCTAGATTTTACCTTAATACCCTCTCCATTCATTTTTAGTAGGCATATTAGGATTTTCAAAGTCAAACTTCATAAATTTGGACAAATAAAATTTCGACCGATTTGGGAGGTCTATGCTTCGGAGTGAAGGAAGGGGGGGAACAAGCAGGAAGCAGAGTCGTGTCACCGCCGGCACTCTCGCCCGTCGGCCAGCGCGATGCGCTGGGCCACGTCTGCACCCACGCAAGCCTACAAGCTAGCCGAGGTGGCACTCATGCATGCGGTAAAAATTTTGTATACGTACCTCTCCCGCCGTTGAGTTTATCTGTTTACCATGCTGCTCTGTTTTCACCGTCACGAGCAGAGCACGGCCGAGCTTCGGTTGCCGCTCGATTTCCGCCGCTCCACTGCCTTCCTCGTCGATTCCTCCCACCCAAATCCCCACCAGCACCTCGCCAACACCCGCGCCTCCCCGTTTTTCCAGTTTCCCCACCGGCGAGCTCCTAATCACCGCCGTTTCCGTCCGCCCGCCGCCAACGTCCTGTTCACGGTGAGCTCCTCCTTGCCGCCATCCTTTCTTCGTGTGGTAAGTTTTGGGTAAGTCCACGGGTCTCTAGGGAGCCTTAGGAGGAGTCGAGGGCCGTGTGTGTGCTGTCGCCGTGCTTGGCCACGGCTGGCCGCCAGCCAAGCTGCCCGTCGCCGTGGAGAGGCCAGCTCAGGCCATCTCCCGGGGGGGCCGCCGCCGCCCAAGGGTGCGTCGTGGCCTGGGGGTGCCTCCCCGGCCCGGCCCCGTCGCCGGCCGTCGAGCCCCGCCAGCCCCTGTCGCGCCCTTCTTTTGGGCACAGGGAAGAAGAAGGCCCCTGGCGCCAAGGGTCCACGCGCCAGAGAGAGAAAATGACAGAGAGAGAAGGGGGTGGGTTGGCGGGTTGAAAAGAAGGGGAAAGAAGGGCTGGTCCAAGGGGCCTAGTGCGAGAGAGAGGGGGTAGATAGGAGGGTAGTAAGAAAAGTTTGACCGGAGGTTGTGGATAATCATAGGTTTTCCCTTTTGTAGATAAAGAGTTTAAATTCAGTTTTCACCATTTAATTCACGAGAAATTCTAGAAATGTCCCAAAATAGTGAAACCAATTTTGTTAGGATTGTTTTATTTCCCTTTATGTATTAAAATTTTTAAACCTTAGGAAAAATAATAAAATTTAGGTATTTATTTAATGCCTTTTGATCAAGGTATTTAAATAAATGCTTAACCTTTATTAAATGCATAAAATTTTGAATAATGTTTTCTTACTCACAAATTATTATTAAACTATAGGAATTAAGTTTTGAGATTAGAAAATATTTATAATGCTTTCTAAAAATAAAAGCAAAGGGCCTAAGGTAGGTTAGTAAAGAGATTAAAAATGGTGAGTTAATCTTTATAGGTAGTTTAGTGTTGGCTTGCAACTTTATCATGATGATAGGTTGTATAGTCACTTGTTCGCTTGCAACTTTCTCATGAAGGAAAGTTGTATAGTCATGTGTTCAAAAATTTACATCTCTAACCCCTGCATGTACTAAATCGTAGACATTGAAGCTCCAGAAGGGGAATTCTTGGAATTATCTGAAAAACCTTCGGAATTTGAGGAGATTGTTGAGTTGATCCCCTGTGAAGCCGGACCGTCAAACAACACTAACCTTTTTACAGATTAAGGCAAGCCCCGGTGCATCTATGCCTACCTACTTTGGGGTTATTATTTCATGTGTTCAATTATTGGTTATTTTCTTTATGAATGCATTAAGTCTAGGAGTTTATTGAAACCTACTCTTGTGCATGATCCTACCTTGTTTAGAGGACATCTTTGCCACTTGTTCACTAATTAGTAACTATCCTATGCTTAGCAATGCTTAGATACTTTGCTTAGCTCTAAGGTAAATCTTGGTCATACATGTTAGTCAAGGAAAAATAGCCTGGAAATTGGAAATGCAGACAGAAGCTAGAAATGGTAGTTCTGTCTGCTAAGTTAATTTGGTTAAGGCCCGATCGTTGTCTTAACCTTTGATCAAGTGAGTTTTACCTAGTTGCTTACTGGGTATGGGACCAGTAAAGCCCGGTAGGTTAGTTGGCTCTCTGATAGGGAATATTTCGTACCCGTGCTTGACGTGCTGGAGAATGGCAGGGGCGTAGCTAGAAACTCACATGGAGATCAGGCCAGACGTGGGGTCCCATGTGGGGGTGCGTCCCTGGGTTCGGTAGTTATATTCCCAATCTTTGGGTGTGGCTAATCGAAAGGTCATTATGTGCAACCTGGACAGTTGTACATAGCTGGTGGTCGGGTATCTCCTGCAGGATGTAAATTGATCCGGATCACCGCAATTCTCGGTTATGAATGCACTTGATCACCGTTAAGCATCGTAGTGTAATCCAGTTGAATGCAATATTTTTCCGAAATTAAATATGTTGTATGACTTAGTTCCAACTGGTTGCTAATTTTTTTTTCTTTCGCCATCTAGACTGGTCAGGTAACAAACTCAATCTGAAATAAAACATAAAACTAAGGTTTCACTTATAGTAAGCTCTTTTCTGCAAAATGTGAGTCAGCCAGTACACTAAACAGCTATCATTCAGTTTTGGAAAAACTATTTATATTGGTTAGTCGGGTTAGTCTTGCTGAGTACCCCGTATTCAAGGGAATCCTTCGTTGCTATTTCAGAACCTCAGCAGGAGTCCGCCGAGGGAGAAGCCCCGAAAAACTAAGGGTATTTCTATGAGTCTCATAATACCCTAGAAATAAAACTCAGTTGTTTAACTTTCACCTGGACTAATTTATGTTTTAAACTCTTAGAATTGCTCTGATCTGCATTGTTAAGTTTGTTTCAAACCATGGTTTGTAATAATTCGCACCTCGATATGTATGTAAAAATGTAATATTTGTTGATACCTTCCCATCGTGGAAGTGATCCTGATGTATGGCTATGGATCACGTCGTGGATGTTGAGGAGTCCTAGAGACACTCGACGGACTACCGGACTTATACTGTTTTAAGTGCGTTTCGGATAATTGCTGTTCTGACAGCGATTAGGCGCACTTAAACCAGTTTAAGTTGGGCGGTTCAACGGCTCATCCAGGCAACGGCAGCAGTAGGGGCCCGCCGCATCATCAGGGCCGCCCCTAACCACGCCGCTTGGGGCCGTCCCGAGGCTTGCCGTGCCCCCCCCCCCCCCCCCCGCGCGCTCGGAGCCGCGTCGACGTCGCTCGAGTCCATCCCTACGCCACTTGAGGCTTGCCGCGGGAGCTAGCAGGGAGGAAGGAGATAGAGGGGAAGGGAGGGAGAGATGATATGTGGGCCCCGCATGTCAAGTCCACATCGGCACATGGACTGATTAGCATGTTTAGGGACTCCAATGTGCACTTTGAGAGTTCAGCTGCAAAGTTCATGTACTGCCACTGCATTTTACTATAAAAGTTATATGGACATATTCATATTTGAGTAAATGTCATGCCAAGTACAATTTGCACGGTGGGTGCAAACAGGTCATACTTTCCCTACAAAATGCTCAAACAGATCATAGATTATGTTAAATGGTGCGCTAGATATCAAAAGCAGACTTCATGGCCAATGTAACTCGAAGTGGCATTTTGCAATCCATTCAGTATGACAACACTATTTTGGTGGGTACGATGAAGGAAGCCGCCCTCCTTGAGGAGATTGTGTGAGGAATAGCCGTCGCACTTAGGTTAAGATGCAAGTAACAAAGTCACAACGATGACCTAGATAAGTACATGATTGCACGCCATCCATGGTGGCGGCACGGATGACTCCTGTGCGTCAAGCATCATGGGCATTGCATGACCTTCTACGGTGAGTCCTGGGCATGTTTTAATCTGCAATGACCATAGCTTTTCGCTCATTACGGTGAAAGGTTTGAGTAATTGTTCAATTGGTACTTCTTTTAGGGCTCATAGGTCAAACTGAAATGGGACTACACATAAACAATGGTTAGGACAAATTGCAAAAGAAGACCGCAATGCACATATTAAGAGATCTCTCAATACAGACTATACACCATCTATTATCCAAATTGTTAAATGATATCAGAGCATTGGCTATATTTTCTTTGTCTCCTATCATTCTTATTTTCCAGCTTGAGTTAACTAAGGCAAACCATGATCTGTGTTCAGTGCCAACGTATACCAAAGTTCTATGCCTCTCTGTCACTGCAAGTAGCAACAGAGTTCATCATCGTGGCCACTCGCGTCATTCTTCAAACACGCGCAGTCCTAGGTTTCTGTCATGCCGGTGCAAAGACGAACAATCTCCTCAAGGAGTAACAGTTTCCTTCACCTTGCGTGCTGAAACAATCGATGCTGAGCGGATAACAGAATGTTGGCAAAAAGGGTAGCTGGTTAATCAGAGGGGAGGAGGCATCTTTTGCAAAGAGCTCATCAAGTTAGAGCAGACATGGATGACAGTCAAGTTAACATGGCCATGTAGTCCACTTTTGACCTCAAGCGTACCACTTAAACATATTCTATGACCTATCTGCGCATTTTAGAAGAAGTATGAGCTAGATGCACCGATCATGCAAGTTGTTGTACTTTGCGTGTCATTAACTATATTATAAGTTAAATTGGTGGTTAAAGTACACCACCAAGTCCAAAGACTTTTTATTTCAAATCCTAATATGCCCACTAAAAACGAACAGAGGTAATACTAGTTTCAAGCATTGCTATATGATATCCAATCTACAGCCATAAAAATAAGATGTGAACAGCTCTAGTTGCTATATTTCACAACGCCATCAGTTGGCTTCTTATAATTTATTTTATGTTGCAGCCATAATTGTCAGGGATGACACGCTGTGGCCACTCTGGCATTGACAATCAAAAAAGTGTCAGTCAAGTGGTGGGACTAATAGTCTAAAATGGCGGATGCAGCATTCAGTACAGCACATAGCTGCAGAATCCATGACACCCCACAAACAGCTATTGCATAACATAGCTGCAGAATCCATGGCACTCCACAAACAACTCTTGCAGAAGCAGAACTAATACAACCCATGGTCGTCCTCCTTTATATAGAAAATATGTTGCCATTGAGAAATAGAAGAACTGATGACCACAATGTAGATACTAGCTAATTCAACTCAAACAGGGGTATAAATTGCAAAATGACCGGTCATGTCTAGCCACAACGGATCAACCGAATCAACAATGGCATCAGCAATGTATTTCATTCCACGCAAGAAAAATAAACCAATAACAATTGACCCATATGCTCACATTGAAGTGGATGTGAAAATTACTATGCCTAAGCTATATCTAATTCAATATTCCAACAGAAATGAAAAGAAGAAAAACTAGATAAGATAAGGACACAGGACACATAGCTACATGAGTACTCCAGCACGTACCTCCGGATGAGCCTTCTTGAGCCGCTTGGCGAGGTCGAGCGGGGCGTTCTCGAGCGTGACGGCCCCGAACGCGCCGCCCCGCCGCCTCCCGCCCTTCATCTCCGGCGGCGCCGTAGCGGGCGCAGCGGCGAGGCACCGCTCCAGCTCCTCCGCCGCGTGGTCGGGCGCCGGCAAGGCGGAGGCAGAGGCGGACGCCCGGAGGACAAGGCGGGGGCGAGGAGAGGGGGGGAGGCGGGCGCACTGGCGGGGTTGCTGCGGGTACGCGTGAGCGGGGAAGGGGGCGGAGTGGCGGGTGTGGTGGTGCGCGGAAGCGGCGGCGAGGGAGGTGGCGGAAGCCATCGGCGTGGGTTGGCGTTGGCGCCTTCACCCGGTCAACGGCGATTGCGGTGGCTGCGGTGGCTCCCGGGAGGACTGAACCGTGGTCGAACCGCCGCGGGGTTGGGCGCTTGGCGTGACGAGGAGGGCTATCTGCTTTTTGGAGCTTCACGCTCAGATGCAGCCTCTGGCGATCGCTCTTTCGCTTTTCTTTCTTCCTTTTTCTTTTGGAAGAAGATTTTTTATTTTTTTGATAGTACAAGGGTTTTAGAAGAAGTTTGCTTTGTACGTTCTGGCCTCTGGTCGCTTCTGAATTCTGATGGCTGCCCATGGCCTGTGGGCCGTGGCTGCGCGGCTCCGGGGGGAGGTTGGTGGTCCATGTCTACATCATTCCTATCGCCGTAATAGTGGCCGCTATAGCGGTAGGTACACTCCCGCTACAAAGTAGCGGACTTAAGATAGTATGTTTCGACTTAGCGGCTGTTATTATCCGTTATTGCTCATGTTAGGCCGTTATTCGCTATATTTTTGATATATGAATATGAATCAAATGGTAGTAATAATATTTAAAATGGTTATTTAGGTAATGACAAAGAGTAATTGGATGAAAATTGAATTTTATTTATTTATTGATATGGGAATTTAATGTTAATATACATCCATACATGTTAATTATACCTATTTTTTGTGATTCTTATCATGAAATGTAATGGCTAACTTAAAACTATAACTTTTTATAAGTAAACTTGATGTTAATATTCATATATGCTTTAAAATTGTGACTATTTTTTTGAATTCCGCTATTTGGACTTAGCGTCCGCTATAGCACCCGCTATCCGCTACACCGACACTAATCCACTACCATACCGCTAAATGCTATTTAGTACCTTGGGTAGGAGAAGCGGAAGTCGGTTGCATACGAATAAGCAGTTGACGATCGGGCTAGGACGCCTGGTCAAATCGGTTTCTTCTGACGGTCTGACCGGTGTGGCGCTTTGTAGCTGGTCTGGCAACGTCAACTGGTCTGACCGGTTTAGTTAGGTGGTTTGACCAGTCCAACTCTAATCCGAATAGATTTGAGGAATTCTTGTAGATTAAGATTTGTAAAAGGATTTTCTTGCGGGGCAAGACCTCTCCACCCTATCTAAAGTATAAGGCCGCGTCGTTTTCGCAGCCTACTAGCATAGCCACGATAGCCTATTCCCTCTGCCCCGTCTGATATGATTTGAAAGGCTTCAATCTGCGCATGCCAATTTTATTGTGACTAATTTGTTTGCGTATAAGGCCGCGCCGTTTTTCACGATAGCCTATACCCTCTGCCCCATCCGATATGATTTGAAAGGCTTCGATCTACGTATGATATTTTTGTTGTGACTGATGCTCATCCTCGCATACAGAGATGTGCCCAAGCAACAAGTGATATTGACCCTTCGTGCTGCAGTTTTCGTACTACCCTTCTTGTGACATGCATCCATCATCATTGCTACGCACATTGAGCTACCCACTTTGTTAACTAGAGATGGCAGATCATATATCATGCATAGTGCAAGTGTGTTGCCACAGTGCTGAGTCACTTCACACTATTTTTGACTCTTTGTATTCTGTCTATTTCTTATTTGTTATGTTGCTACCAATATGGCACGTGTATGTTGCTGCAATGCCGAGTCACTTCACATTAAGTTTTATTCGTTTGCCTTGTCTGTTTCTTACTTGGTGTGTTGCATATGTCCCTTCATGCAATGTAGGGTCACTTCATATTAATTTTGATTATTTGCTCCCTGTCTATTTTTAGTTGGCGTGTTCCTACCGATTGTAGGTTCTGGGTTGTGTCTCCTGCCTATATAAGCTTGGTACTCCCTTTGTTCCATTCCACCACCAGCTCCTCCTCTTCCTTCGTTGTGTGATTCGGGTATTGCCTGCGTAGGACGCAGCCTGGGATAGTTGATAATCGTGAGTTCCACTAGCACAATAAGACCCACCTAGGACACTCAAATCTTTAATATAAATATTACTATTATAACAATAGTATTTGACAAGACATGGTATATTCAGTGGATTGAATGGCAATGCTTTGTAGTCAGGCTGCATGTGGTAGCTCCTTAATAACGTTTGGATTCTTGATCTCCCTATTTTTTGTTCATTTTTTTCCTTTGATGCCTCACATATAGTCATCAGTTTATTGTTTATATTTTCTATCTTCCCTTTCAATTACTGAATTTATGTATTCTTCTTGGATTGTTTTCATTGCTACATATATATATATATATTCAAACAAATATATAGACCATATAGTAAGGAATAAATGAGGTTCAAATTGAGGGCCTAGGGAGGGTGTTTGATAAAACAAATACATTGGTAAAATGATTTAGGGTGGCTAGGGATCTCTTGGTCAGGAGTATTGCGTGCATGCATGAGAACACTCTATTTGCATCAGTTTGTTTTCTTCCCTTCAGGCTTTTTGAGTGGAGAGCATGTATGACAAAAGCTAGTAGCATGCATAAAAAAAGTAGCTCCTTGCCTGTACATGCATATTGTTGAACCTGCTTTCTTTTTGCCCATTGATGCAAAAAGTAGGTCCTTGCCTGTACACGCAACAAAACTATTTTGCAGTGATCTTGCTATACCCATCTCCCGGATACATGTCCGTGGCTTCTTTTGCCTCTCCATTTGCATCAGTTTGTTCTACATGCAGATTATCAAATGAATAATATTACTTACAAAAAACCACCAATGCATGGTATAGGCTATATGTTGATGAAGCACAACCATAAGTTTATGCTCTCTATATAGGTGCACTGATGTTTCATGGAGGGTACGCCTGCTAGCAATACAAGGAAGAAGTTACGGGAAGGGAACTAGCCTCAGAGCTAGGTTTCTTTGATTACACTTCCTCTCTTGTAGTCGCATTCTAAACTTACTAGATGTTTATATGTGACTGTTATGCTCTCTATATAGGTGCACTGATGTGCTAGCAATACAAGGAAGAGGTTACGGGAAAGGGAACTAGCCTTGGAGCCAGGTTTCTTTGATTAGACTTCCTCTCTTGTAGTCGCATTCTAAACTTACTAGATGTTTATATGTGACTGATTTGCTATTATTATCGCAGTGGGTGTTGCACCATCTACTGGAGGGACCATACAGGAGCGGCAAGGGCGTCAGAGATCTATAATAAAAGCAAAGTAAGAACGTAATATTTATATATGTATACAATTTTAAAAGAGAGTAGTCCATTCCTAAAACTATTCAGAGATTGGTACATGTAAAGCCTGTAGGCTGGGTGGCTAAATTTGCTAATATTGTTGTAGGTGGGGTTACAAGTTCTACGAGCGGGACGATAGAGGAGTCGCAGGACCCCCTGAAGTCACGAACAAGAACAAAGAAAGCAGGTATTTTGTAATTTTATTTGTGTATATTGCAAACAAATATTAAAGCAATTTATGCATACCCCTACTTGTTTACGGAATTGTGCTAGCCAGCAAGATCTAAATGGCAACGCCCACAATATGTTGTATTCCAGTCGACAAAATGAGAATGTGTATAGTGTTTTAATAGATCTCTATTCATTTATGGATAAAATTATGTCTGCAATTGTAATAAGTAGGTTGCATACACACAGAAGAATAATAAAAGAACTGTTGTACCCTTTAAGTATCACGCATCAAGGTTGTTGGATGACGCATGGCAATGCTCTTCCAAAACTAAAAAAGTTTTCTTCCCCTACTAATGGTTAATTTATTTTGTCCCTAGTAGCCATTCCTGATGAGACATCATATTATGGACCACTTGCCCACAAGTGCCAATACTGTGGAGCACAGTTTTGGTACTAGGAATGTGTGAAGAGGTCATATTCAGGTGAAGGGGAGCGTGTTCATTTTCATCTTTGTTGTAGAGGAGGTAAGGTTCAGTTACCTCTTCTAAGAGATCCTCCACCATTTCTAGCTGGGTTGTTGATACCAAACATTTTATCTAAGTACTTTCTGAAATCCATACAATCATACAATTCCATATTTGCTTTCACATCATTGGGTGCTAAAATTGACATGAGTATAAACAAGGGTCCCAGACTATACGTATTTAAAATTAATGGTCAGGTCCATCATCGAATTGGATCTTCGCTACCAGACGAGGGTAAGCCACCGGCATATGCACAACTTTATATTTTTGATATTGAAAATAAGGTTGAAAATCGAATATTAATTTTTGATAGAGATCGGGTTGTGATAGTGGTAGTGAAGTTGATAGAGTAATCATTGAGGGTTTAGTGTGGTTGTTTGATGAAACAAATGAACTGGTAAAATCATTTAGGGCAGCTAGGGACATGTTGGCTCAGAGCTATTGCCAGCCTTTGCGCCTTAGGCTATTGCATGATAGGTCCAAGGCTGCACCACAGTATAGTGCTCCAACAGGGTCCGAGATAGCTGCTTTAATAGTTGGTGATTTTTCAGAAGAGAATAGGACCCCTGATATAATAAAAGCTAGGGGTGGTGGTCTTAGAAGAATTAGCAACCTTTATTCCAATTATATGGCTTTGCAGTACCCAATTCTTTTTCCCTATGGTGAGGAAGGCTTCAAACTAGGGATCAAGTATAGTCAGACAAGGATCTTGCATGCAGGTTGGAGCTACGAATGAGGTTACCATGCTTGAGTATTATGCTTTCCGGTTACAACAACGTAGGTCCCAGGCAATTACAATGATATGTGGTGACCATTTATTCCAGCAGTACATAGTTGATGCGTTTGCGTCAGTGGAGGAAAATAGGCTTAGATTCATCATAAAATACAATAAGAACTTAAGGTTTGAGATTTACAAAGGTATCCATGATGCACTACACAAGAGTGATTTTGACGAAAACAACGTTGGTAAGAAAGTTATATTGCCTATGAGCTTTACTGGGAGTAAAAGATATATGGTACAAAACTATCAGGATGCAATGGTGATTTGTAGGTTCTGTGGACCTCCAGATCTGTTCATCACTTTCACCTGTAATATGAAGTGGCAGGAAATAGCTGATGCTCTTGCATTTATTCCAGGACAGAAACCTACTGCTAGACCTGACATAGTTAGTCGAGTTTTCAAACTAAAGGTTGAAAAGCTTATTTCCGTGCTGAAGAAAGGTACCTATTTTGGGAAGGCAAAAGCAGGTATGTATGATTGCCTAATATTGATTATGGCTGTTGTTCAATGATTTTCTTGAACTTACACATCTTTAGAGGATTCCAACCAGCCATGGGATACTAGCATTTTTTTTATTGTTTGCACCTTTGCTATGCTTGGTCAAGTTTGGAAGCTAGCGTTCATGTAACAAATAGATGCCCACCCCATAGGATACATGCATGAATTAAGAGGCCAGCTAGCAGCATGCATGCAAGAAGTAGGTCACTGTGGTTTGCCAGCTTTGCTGCTCTTCTTTCATGTGTGGAGAGCATCCATGATAAAAGTTAACAGCATACATGCCAAAAGTAGGTCCATACATGTAATTGCGCGTTGCCAAACCTGTCCCCCCTTCTGCTCGATGATGCACGTTGCAAGAAAACAGTTTCATGTCTTTTTTACTATACCATCTCCTTTATACATGCCATTTGCCTTACCCTACATCTCCATTTGTATTAGTTAATTTGTCTTATATGTGCGTATATACTATTAGAAAAGGAAGTCTACTAATGCATGGTAGAAAGTGCACATCCAAATTAACTTATATACAGTTCTTTCATCATGTTATTGCATTATTCACACAGATATCATGCCTATAGGTACTGTACGTGCTTAATATTGATTTTTGCCCTATTTCAGTACTCTACACTATTGAGTTCCAGAAGCGCGGCCTGCCTCATGTTCATAATTTGGTTTGGCTTGAAGGTAATTCCAAAGACCCACACCCTTTGTTTATTGACTCCATAATTAGTGCGGAGAGATAAGATAGAGTTTCAGATCCTTTGGGTTACAGTCTTGTAGATGAATTCATGGTGCATGGTCCTTGTGGGGAGCTTAACAAAAAATATCCATGTATGAAGGATAATAAGTGCTCAAAATTTTTTCCTAAAGCTTACCAACAAAACACAGCCATTGGTGAGGATGGCTCTGTGCAGTATAGGCGTTCTAAGTCTAGTCATTTTATCGAGCGATATGGGGTTAAACTTGATAGCAGATGGGTTGTTCCTTATAACTTGGCTTTCTTAAAGAGATTTAGAGCCCATATAAATGTGGAATGGTGCAACAAAACCCATCTAATCAAGTATTTGTTTAAGTATATTACGAAGGGCTCAGATCGTGCTAGAGCTGTGATTGAGAGCTTTGGTACTGACATCCCTAGGAGCGACTCACATCCGGATCCTAATGGTAGTGATGTTAGTCGTACTGAACCTGTACATGCTCAGAAGGTGGATGAAGTTGATGAGGTTCGGGAGTACATTGACTGCCGTTATTTATCTTCACACGAGGCTGTCTGGCGTATGTTTGAATTTGATACACACTATAGGACACCGGCGGTGGAAAGGTTAGCTGTACACCTGCCTTTAATGAACAGCCTTGTGTACCCAGCTAATCGACCATTAGTTGATATTGTAGATGATCCTCGTTCCACACAAACAACATTGACTGAGTGGTTCTGTGCTAATAGGATGTTCCCAGCTGCCAGAGAGTTGACATATATAGAATTTCCAACCAAGTAGGTTTGGAACAATAAGAATAGAGCTTGGCATCCCCGAAGGGGTTCAAAAAAATTGGAAGGGTAATCTATATAAATCCTAGCTGTGGTGAGCTTTATTACCTGCGTATACTCTTAAATGTTGTCAAGGGTGCCACATCCTATGAGGATCTTTGAACTATTGGTGGTGTTTGGCACCCAACGTTTAAAGATGCTTGTTAGGCACTTGGCCTTCTTGGAGATGACAATGAGTGGCGTGAGGCTCTGAGGGAAGCATCTGTCTAGGGATCAGTTGCTTAGATGCGCCAGCTCCTTGTTACTATAATTCTTTTTTGCTCTGTTTGTGATGTAGCCTCTCTGTTTACTGAGTTCTATACATATTTCATTGACGATATACACCATAAAATTTAGAGGATGGTACACGTGCCGTCCTATAGAGTCCTTGAGCAGCATCTAAAAGACCATGTCTTGGTAGAGCTTGATAATTTATTTAGTAAGAATGGTGCGTCAATGACTGACTATGGTTTACCAAAGCCTGATCTTAATCTTTTTAACAAGGTGAAAAATAGGCTGCTAGCTGAGGAATTGGCTTATGATTCCGCAGAAGTTCTTCTTGTGCATGATAACCTTGTGAACCAGTTAAATTCTGAACAGAAACATATATATGATCGTGTCATACAATCTGTTTATGAAAAGGCTCGCCAATGCTTTTTTGTATATGGCTATGGTGGCACTGGGAAACATTTCTTTGAAATGCAATTATTTCACACCTACGGTCTAAGAAACATATTGTTCTTGCAGTAGCCTCTTCCGGGGTTGCTGCACTCCTGCTCCCTAGAGGGCGTACTACACACTCACGATTTAAAATTCCTGTAGTTATTGATGAGTCATCAGTTTGTGAAATAAAAGGGGGTCATGCCTTGCTGATTTAATAATGCAGTGATCTCTAATAATCTGGGATGAGACCCCAATGACTCACCGCCATTGTTTTGAATCATTAGACCGCAATATGCGTGACATTCTTGGTATAGTAGACTTCTAGTTTTCACAAGGTTTTTGGTGGGAAAACTTGTTGCTTGGTGGAGATTTTCGCCAAGTATTACCTGTGGTTGAGGCTGGGAGTAGATTAGATACGATAGACGCATCCATAACTAACTCCTACATCTGGAAGCATGTTAAGGTCCTAAGGCTTACAATAAACATGCGCCTGCTTGCCATGGCAGATAGTGGTTTACCTACTGAATAGGTGAAAGAATTTAATGACTGGGTGTTGAGTATTGGAGATGGCACTGCAAAAGGTGGTGCACATAGTGATGATGGGGACTCTGAGTTTGTTGAGATACCACATGACATCTTAATTCCAAGGTTAGATTCAGCCATTGATGATATAATAAGATCTACTTACCCAAGCTTAGAGACATCATACTCTGATCCAACCTATTTGAGGGAAAGGGCTATCATCACTCCAAAAAATGGCACAATTGATGAAATTAATAGCCGTGTCCTTTCCTTAATCCCAGGTCATGAAAAGGTATATCTTAGCTCAGATACCTTGGTTGAGTCCTCAAAGGAACATGGTAATTTGGATTTGCTTTATCCAGTTAAATTCCTAAATTCTCTACAATTTAAAGGTATTCCTCCTCATAAACTTGTGGTCAAGATTGGTTCACCTGTGATGCTTTTACGCAACCTGAATCAAAGTGCTGGTCTTTGCAATGGTACATGTCTTATCATAACACAATTAGGTGATCAGATTTCAGAGGCTCAAATAATAACTGGATCACACATTGGCGATAAAGTCCTTCTTCCTCGGATTGCCTTGCACGTATCAAGTACTAAATGGCCTTTCGTTCATAGTAGGCGACAGTTTCCAATTTGCCTTTGTTATGCAAGGACCATAAATAAGAGCCAAGGACAGTTTCCAATTCACCTTTGTTATGCAATGACCATAAATAAGAGCCAAGGACAAACCTTGAGGAATGTTGGTCTATACCTGCCACGCCCAGTTTTTAGTCATGGACAACTCTATGTTGCTATATCACGCGTAACATCTAGAAATGGGCTTAAAGTTTTAATGCATGATGATACAAATCAAGGTTGTTGTGCCACCCTAAACATTGTCTACAAGGAGATTCTGCAGCCCCTGTGGTAATTTTCAACTCCATGCATCTCTCTAATCATCTTTCTGTACATGTTTTATGCCTATCCGAATGTTGCATGCATTATAGAGTTATTTTGATTAGAAATCTTATGTTGCCATATGCTCGGCTAAGTTTAGGTGTACTTAAATTTGCTTTCTCATTCATTTCTTCCGTGGTGAAACAGATTGCAGATGGAGTACAGCTTGTTATCACAGATTAACCCAGCCAGGCATAATTGGTGTGTCAAGGTTAGAGTAGCTAGGATGTGGCAGGTATCTAGGACTTCTAAGGGGAGAGACTTTGCCTCCATGGAACTTGTCGTTGTTGATGAAGAGGTACATCACATAACACATCTATTTTGTTTTCTAGATGCAGCAAGCCTTGTCATCTTTACTCCCATCGTTATTATGCAGGGCCAAGGAATTATGGCTTCCATTATTGATAAAGCCCTTAAAAAATTTTCAAAGTCTATAGTGGAGGGACATTGCTATTGTGTAAGAAATTTCCAAGTCAGTAAGCAAGAAAGAAAATTCAAAGCTATACCCAGTACATATACTATCTTTCTCACGCCGTGGACCATTATTGAAGAAATACATGCTGAGGTGTCGGCTAGTCTTCCCCGGTACGTTTTTAGTTTTGTGGACTTTGATGATCTCGATCATAGTAGAGCAAGGCATGGACAAGGTTTAGTAGGTATGCACCATCCTCATTTTGCAAAGTAACTTGTGCAACTTGAATGTTTAATCAGTGAAGCCATATGGTAGTATATAATAAAATAATATAATTAACAATTTAACTTTCCAACAGATATCATTGGGCAGCTTGCAGTCGTACACCTAGTTGTGCATTCTAGCAGTTTGAATGGCCCATCTGTAAGGTGGGAAGTGGAGCTACCTGACTTAAGGTCTTGGTTTCTACTATTTTTTCATGGTTATTTTTGCAAATAGATTATTACAATAAGTTGTGCTCATGATTTTTCAGTGACAGGGTTTTATCAGTAACTTTATGGGGTGAGTATGCAACACCTTTTGAGGATGAGGTGCTTATAGAAACTACAGGGAACGATGAGCCAGTTGTGATCATTTTTGCTAGGATGCAAGTAAGGCTATACCAAGGTGGGTACTAATTTGAAATGTGCTAGCATAGCCATTGCTCCTGAGGTCTAAATTGAGCCTATAGTTCTGATCTATTCATCTATTTTTTTAAAAACATTAGGCGCTCCCAACTGCTTGAGTAATGCTGCAACAAAATGGTATATAAACATTGACATTCCTGAGGTTAATGCCTTCCGTGCTAGGTATATATTGATATCCTGTCTACTCCCTTTCTTTTTCTTTGAGAAAATACCATGTACAGGTTTGTTTGAATCTTTTGTTGCCTTCATGTATTTCCTCGATCACAGTCTACAAGGAAGAGGCTCTGAAGTTCTCCTACCAGGGGATGTTGATGCTACAGTAGGTGATGTCGACGAGGAAAATGCTAATAGAAAGACTGTTTCCGAGCTTTTGTTCTTAAATCCCCATGATAGTAATGTATTTCCTGCTCCCTTTGTATAGATTTAAACACAGTGCCTTGCAGCTTAATAACTACTCTGCCTTCCATACCCTGCATTAGGATGTACTCTTTACATGCCACACAACTATAAAGGAAATTGATGTCACAAATGGTTGGTGGTATAAAGGCTGCAGTATATGCAAAAAGGGTTTAAAGCAAACCCTCCAAGGTTTTGCATGTACCAACTGTAATGAAACAGAGCCGGTGGTCGTTCCAGGTAAAATTATTTATTTCTCTTGGTGCTGCCTCCAGCTAGCCGTTTCATTTGTGATAAATGTTGTTTTCTCAATGTGTTTTCCTTTATATGCATAGCTACAAGCTAAATGTAGTGATTGAGGATGCCACTAGCCGTGCAAAAATATTTATGTTTGGGGGCGTAGCTGAGCAGGTTGAGCGGCGGACTGCCGCTAAACTTGTGGAAGAAAGTTCGTCTAATCAAATCTTACTGCTTGGAGCTCTTCGTGCTCTTGTTGGTCGCAGCTATGTTTTTCAGGTAATTAGTGAACAAACATATAGGACTGAACAACTGTGTTTAGAAGGGTGGTGCTAATGTCGCTCTCCAGGATAATCCTAAGAAGGATACTGCCGCCACGGCTAGCACTGAACATTCAAGTACTACTTATAAAGAACCAAGGGATGGCTCTCCAACTAAGTGAGAATCCCGTTGATCCTAGAGGAGAAAGCACTCCACCTCGTGACAGTCATACCTCCACTCCTGCAAAAAATTCATCAACAAAGGGGAAAGAGGTTTCTGTTGGTGGTCATGAGCAGCATGGGTATGCAACCCCCGCCACCTCAATGTTATGCTTTGAAAATAAAGATCCGGATTTAGGAGCATGCTAATTTGATCTTTACCATTCAGGAATGTATTGGGCAAGCGTGCAAGATCTGCTTGTAAGGAATTGATTTCTTTGAAGAAAGAGAAGGCAAGGTGATTTAAGTTTCTAATGCTGGCAGGGAATTAATGCATCAACAATCTAATGACCATCAAAACTTTCAAGCTATAGTGAAGAGTGAAGCTAGCGGCACCTCTATGATCTTCACCGCTGCCAACTATTATCTACTCCAACTGTGCTTTTCATTAAATAAATGGTCCATGGCTGGCATTCTGCCTTGTCAATTGTGTCATGGAACTGAATTATTTGTACCGAGAAGTCCATTCTATCAACTAAATGTTTAGGTTGTGGCATTAGTTATGTACGAATCTACTTCAGTAAATTGCTTGTAGTAGGGCTATTGTCTGTTGGTTGGATTGGCCATTTGTTGTCACCTAGGTACAAAGCTAGTCATAGACAAACAGTTCCCAAGGCCATTTTGTAATTGTTGTATTGGTTTATTAGTAATTAATTCCCACTTTATGTGTAAAGTAAGTTTGAGTAAGTATTTTATTATATTCTGTTAAAAACACCTCATCTTTTGTAATGTTTCTACTTCCTAGAGCTGCATTATTACCAGTCTCATCAACATTCTTCCATACTAAAACCATAAGTGGTACCACTATTTCATATGATTTCTATATGAAATTGCTTTTAAATTTTGTACCGACCTATATATTATAGGAATCAGTACTTGAAGCTACCTGCTTTAGAGTTATGTCTAACATTATGGTCCAAAAATAGAAGGACAACAATAGGATCCAATTACAAGGGATTTAATAAACAAGTTTCCCATTCCTTGCAGTTAGGTTCACACAATAAAACACACAGTTCTAAATACATCATGGCTCGAGATATATATAATTCGTCGAAATGTGCCTCCATGATTAACAGACAATGCCCTCTTAATTCGCTACTAGGCTAGACGAGATTACATAGAGTACATGAATTTATAACACCACATTATATGCTTCTAGAGCTCCCCTAACGACCCTATCTTGTCGCCCATAGCATTCTCATTGACACCAGTGCTGTCAAATCATTTTCCTTGGCCATCCCAGCTTGTCCTGCATCAGTGCTGTCAATATCATTTTCCATAGCCACCACAGCTTGTCCTGCATCAGTGCTTGTCCAGAAATCATCTGGAAAAAGTTCTAATGGTCTCCTGCAATCCAAATAGCCTACGTAAGCAACTACAACCCTCACATAACATATACCTCTTTAGACCAACTTATTATACTATATATATATATATATAAGTGAATGCTATGTATATCTTGATGGCATAGAAATTGCCAGGCACGGAATGAAGACCCAATTGTGCATGTAAAATTAAATATATAACCATGGTGCATAAGTTTCGAATGTTACTATGTATTAAAAATTTCATAAAATAATTATTCCCACAGGATGTTCTTTAGTATTCTCTGTTGGATAATGTACCTTTTGGCCCCTCCCCTTGTGCTCCCTTGTGCAGGTCCTTCAAACTCTGTCAATTGGCATTTGACATTACTAAATGTTGTACTTGTATCATATGATGGCTTAATAGATAATGTAACATCGGCAGAGCAATGGAACTGTGTTCTAAGATGCAATGTAGTACCTTGGTTTGCTTCATTGTTCCTTTTGCGAATCAAACTCATCATGCTCCATGTAGAGTTCATCTCCTCCTTGCCATATCCTTCTCGTGAGAGGCCCGAGGGACCAATTTTCTTGGAGTAACTCTCTAGGTTGTTTGGAACATAAGGCCTAGTGAAGGACATGGATTGGATTGCCCTACTAGCAAACTCCCCACTATCATTATGCACAACATATCCTCTCTTCAAACAAACCTCCCTCCATCTGTTCTCTGATGGTACTGCTAATCCAGGTGTGAATGCAGGATTAACGTACTGCTTTACCTCTAATTCTGAAAGATTCACACTTTGTCCAATTTCATCATGAATATACACATTGTGAAGCTTATTGTTGATGGAAGCTCTAACAAAAATTGGAAAATACTCAGGCCCAGCAACACCAACTAATGCTCTCACATAATCACGGCTGTCCTTTGTAGCTTCACCACACTCAATCTTTTCTAGCATACAAAAGTGGTCAAGAATACCCTTTACATCATCCCAAACCCAGCATTCTCTAGGCAATCCTCTAAGACTCACCCAAAACCTTTGCAGTGTTCCATATGCTCCTATATTCTCCTGCCATTTCCTTACTACCAGTGCATTGTTGGAACCAAATAATACTTGACAAATCACGACCTTCTCTAGAATGCTTATGGATGGGAACTCAATAAGATAAGTTCTACTTCCTAGTGGAACTGCTTTCCAAGGATACTCAAAATTATAGACCTCACGTAGTATTCCTTCGGCAACTTCTGGAGTGGTTTCCATAGGGCCCAAAGTTGATGCAATTGCACATCTCCTTAGTGAGTTTACTCTAGCTTCACGATCTTTGCTGGGCCCTAGCCAGATGAATTGAGAAAAAATTAGGTGGTGTGGGTTACCTCCATGCTGATTTGTTGATGTTGCTGAAGGGTTCATCCATCTAGCGTAATTAGGTTGTTCTTCTTCCTTCCGTCCGCTATCCATCCTTGCAATTTTTGTGGCTCTAAGGTGTTTTACCTCCAGTGCCTTATATATAGGTGGAAGGAGGGCTCCTTTACATAGTCAAAACTACAGCTCCTGCCCTCTGGTTGCTCAAGTTCCCAGCCCAAACTATTTTACTACAGTTGTAAGGGCATTAACTAAGGTAACATCTTCCTGTTGGAGGTATGCCCTAGAGGCAATCATAGAGATGATGATATTCCATTTGTATCCATGATTTGTATGTTGTGTTCATTGAATATCCATTGAAGGCTACTTGAATTTATTTGCAATTATGTGAATTGTATGTGAAACTCTTTACTTGTATGGTTATTCTAAAGTTGTCCTTAGTCGGAGTTCATGTGAGGACACACATGAATATTAGACTAGCACATGTATTAGTTGATGACTATGTTTCACAAGTCATGGACATGGAGATGTTGAACTAATAATGTGGACACATGTGGAGACATGTGCTAGGACTGACCCAACACAAGAAGTAGTTCTCTCTTTAAACAACATATACGCTTTGTCCTTAGACCTGAGACTGTCGCATGTATTCTAGATGTGGATCAACCTACTTAGGGGCTATCAAACGCTACGCCGTAACAGGGTAGTTATAAAGGTAGTTTTCGGGTTTGTCAAGAAGCATGCTATGAGACATGGTCAGTCAAGATGGGATTTGCCCCTCTCTGATTGAGAGTGATATCTCTGGGCCCCTCGAGTGATCGGATCCGAAAATGCATGGCCATGCTACGTACGGTTAAGAGTTAACCTACAAAGAGATTCCGAATCACAGGATCGAGAAAGAGCGGTCGGCTTGAAGCTAGACCAAATATCGTGAGGCAAAGGGAATAGCATGTATATTATGTTGTGATGGTTCGTCTGATATGATCTTCGTATGCGTATAGGAGTTGGCACGTCTTGCTAGAGGCCGCTACCGACTATTGGGCCGAGTAGGAGTACTCGGGCCATGTCTATACGTATCCGAACCCATAGGGTCACACACTTAAGGGGCTGGAAGCCCAATTCGGATCTGATCCGAGTTGGATTAGGTTTAGGAGTACTAATGGGCCTCGGATCCAGAGGCCCATCAGGAACCTCTATAAATAGAGGGGTGGGGGCGCCCTAGGGTTTACACCTTTTGGCGAAACACACCTGCCGCGCCTCCCACGCCCTCGCCTGTTGCAACTCGTGGATCTAGCAGTCCGGCTTGCGACGCTTCCTCCCTGCACGTGTGGATACCTTGGAGGTGTTGCGCCTGCAGCACTTGGACGAGCCGCCGACGAGCCACGATGAGCCGACGACGAGCCGCGGTACCGGAGGCGATCTTGCTGCACGTGGACGAGCTGCTGAGGAGCTGCTGGACGTGATCCACTACGTACGACTACGTTGATCGACTACGTACGACTACGTGATCGTCTTCACTGCATCGACGCATATCTACATCTTCCGCACCAGTAGTGCGTCGAGTGGTAATCCCGTGATCCTTATACGGCAGTTCTTCCTGGTTTTACGCGGTAGAAATTTTGATTTGCGCTAGTGTAGCCTACCTTGTATCCCTACACTTCCTACCATTCAATGTTCATGATCAGTAGAAGTCGTGTCAGGCCATGTTGTTATAAGTAGCAAATTACCAGGCCACGATTTTGCACCAATCCCTAGAAGGTTGGCTCCTATACTAGGTGTTACATTACATTTACACCTTTTTAATTGCTTTTGCTACTAGAATGGTGCTTCGAGGTAGGTATCATTTATGCGTATTAGCACTTGGTGGTTAATCATGAATCTCATTACCCATGGTTACAACCCCTCGCACATGATGTATTTTGTAGCTGTTGCTGACCCAAATTAGAGGTATTACGTTATATTAGGGGTCCCAACTCTAGCCGAAAAGACTTGTCTTATTTCAATAAGTCTAGAAAGAGTTATTATGAGATTCCTAAAAAGCTTTTAGGCATTACATCACATTCTTTTAGATGATGTGCACTAAATCACATGTGTAACGGATGGCTTGAATTCGGTATGAATGCAGTATATTAGAAAAATATTTGGAAACAATGGTTTGGAGGGAATTCACTTACTCTCAGAAGTTGCAGGTTCTAGAGACCAAACTTATCAGAAAGATCTGTTTGTAATGGTTTGAGATGATTCTTGGTCTAACGAAGAATTTATTGGTTTGCATGATGTAGACAAAACTTAGGTAAGAAGTCTACTAATATCACCAAGCAAAAAGAAAGATAGAAGAAAGAGAAAGGATTTGCATTACACTTGCACTTATCTGCTAGGTACGTACCATTTTTCCTTCTTGTGGACCAGCAGTTCACTATTCATTTTTTGTGCATGCAAGGCATTTACTTGTTCAGTGGGACATAAATGTAGCTAGGGCAATGCATGGGATGTTCCATCTACTATTCAGTTTTACTATGAGTAAATAGTGTCCTATTCATTGCATGGTATATGTCCCTGGAATAGTATAAAGGGAGAAAGTGGGACATGAAAGCGGAACACGCTATAGGAGCCAAGTATGCCAAGCCAAGCCATGCTAACTGTATTGATGAGAAGACTTTGCTCGCTGACATTAGGAAGTGGGCCATGTAAAACATGATCGTCGAGATAGTATTCCTAGGGATCCAAATTGTTGCATGTGTTCCATGTCCTATTTTCTAAACAACTACTGCACAACAGTTACATGTACGTTGGACAGAGTCCTACATATCCCCTCCATGATAGTATATCTCAATTGGGCATGCTATGAACCTTGCCATATATACACATAAAGATTGAATCCACCTTTGCAAGGTGTAGACAATTTTACAAAGGAGTGTCAATCCACATCCATTTATTAATAGTGGCTAGGCCTCTATACATGCCTATCTACAACATAGAAATACTAATTGCCATTATTCTTTGTCTCCATGCCTGACAAACTACACATAACTGGAAGTGCTTATATACCTCCATCTGCCTTAGATTCTGAGAGCTGCTTCTTTAGATCTCTAACTTCTGCCTTTAAACCATTGTTCTCAGCAATCAGAGTAACAACTTCTTCTTTAGTGGTCATGATACAAGATATTTTTTCTTCAACCTTGTCATTTTTTCTTTCATTTTAACATTTTGTATAAGAAACCTAGCATGGTTATTTTTCAGGAACGTGAAATCCCTCTCCAGCTCATCTCTTTCTTCAGCAACTTCCTTGCATGCTTTTGCAATCTCCATGACTCTTTTCTTCCACAACTCCAAATCCTTCCGTCCAAGTCAATGATTTGGTGATCCTAGATTTCTCCAGACGTTGGACAACATCACGAGCAGCTTTCCTAATAGCTGCTCTAGTAGAAGTTGAAGAAGTCCCTTTAAATTCTTGTGGGCCACGAAATCCCCTAGATGTCTAGCTAACATGGTGCACTTCTATAATAGCATGGAAAGTCCCGTTAGCTCTTTTCTCATATGCTATTTTGGGTGCCTTCAGTCCAAGTTGATCCACAATTCGTGATAGGATCTTCAGGTAACTCAAGGTTACTCGAGCCATATTAGTCCGTACACTGGAATAGAAAAAAATAGCTTATGTAGTACAATGATCAAAACTAAGTATGAGACAAAAGGACATTTCGGTAACAAAATGTGGTAATAAGGAAACGATGGTATGGTGGCTACAGTTTGCGCCTACATCTAAAAAGATAAGTACTAAAAAATGACCAACTAAGCACAAGTACCATGGAGATATAGACATGCAGTGTCTATAATTAAACATACCTCTACTGATTCCCTGATTGCATGAGAGCGTGCGCTGAGGCAGTCTTGCTATTCCCACATCAGGCTGCCCCTTCTTATAAGCTTTGAAGTATGTGTCCTTGAGCTACCATGGCTTCAGATAAAGGATGGGAGCAGCACGTGTGGTGCTTATCTTCAATACTATTTTCTCTAGGAAAGCCGATGCATGTATATCAACACTACAATGTGGTTGTGCCACATCACAGGTGATACACCACAATTGTCATCATTGCCTGCTAGCTCATGCATGTCTCGGCCAATGCATGAGCCATCCCTTATCCACAGCAGGTAGCCATATCTTCCATGCCTATTTATAAAGCAGGTTTCACACTAAATTTCACACTACACTTGCTTCTTAGTTCCCACCAATCTTCCACATCCAGCCTAGAACACGTGCACTAGGTAATTCATCCTTTCAAAAGTCTTGTTATCCATTTTTAATTAGACCAAAGAAACGAAAAAATAATGCCTACTCCACATGCCCAAATCTGCGGCAGCTGGAAAAGGCGCAAGGATATCCCTACGTGATTTTTATCTGTCTCTTTACTCTCCTATTTGAACATAATATATGAAGTCAATATGTTTCTCTTCATTTTCTGACCTGTTAGCTAGCTTATTTTATAGAAAATGATCAAATATTTACTTATTTATTATGCGCCTCCTATGTGCCGGATATACTTGGCAGTTGAATTGAAGGCAAAAAATGAACAACGGGAGAAGTGTGATCGGAGATTCTTCCTCACAGGTGGCACGGAATTGTGGCAGAACCACCCAAATTAGCTGTGGCGGAACTGCCCAACTTAAACTGGCTTAAGTGCATCTAATTGCTGTCAGAGCAACAATTATCCCAAATGCACTTAAAACAGTGTAAGTCCGGTAGTCCGTCAAGGGTTCTGTTCACAGAACTCCTTGAAAACCTCCATGGTGTGTTCCATAGCCATACATCAGGATCGCTTCCACGATGGGATAGCATCAACAAACATTACATTTTTATATACATACTGAAGGTGCGATTTATTACAACCATAGTTTGAAACAAACTTAATAGTGCAGGTTAGCGTGGTTCTAAGAATTTAAAACATGAACCATTCCAGGTGAAAGGTAACATCTAAGGTTTTATTTCTAGGGTATTTCGAGACTCGTAAAAATACCCTAGTTCTTCGGGGCTTCCTCCTCGGCGGACTCCTATTGTGACTCTGAAACAACAACGAGGGATAACCCTGAGTACGGGGTACTCAGCAAGACTTACCCGACTAACCAATATAATAGCTTTTTTGGAACTGCGTGGTAGCTGCTTAGTGTACTGGCTGACTCACCTTTTGCCAAAAGAGCTTACTAAAAGTGAAACCTTAACTTTGGCCTTTAATTCAATTTGAGTTGTTACCTAACCAGTCTAGATAGCGAAAAAAAAAGAAATGCTTTTGCAACCAGTAGGAAATTAAGTCATACAACATATTAATTTTTGAAAGACATTGCATTCACAAGATTACGCTACGATGCTTAACAGTGATCAAGTGCATTCATAACCGAGAATTGCGGCGATCCGGATCAATTTACATCCTGCAGGAGAGCACCCTGATCACCAGCTATGTACGACTGTACGGGTCGTACGTAACGACCTTTCGATTAGCAAACCCAAGGATTGGCAATAAGACTACCCGAACCCAGGGACGCACCCCCACATGGGACCCCACGTCTGGCCTGATCTCCATGTGAGTTTCAGTCTACGCCCCTGCCAATCTCCAGCACATCAAGCACGGGTACGAAATATTCCCGATCAGCGAGTCTACTAACCTACCGGGCTTTACTGGTCCCATACCCAGTAAGAAACGAGGTGACAATCACTTGATCAAAGGTTAAGACAGCGATCGGGCCTTAACCGAATTAATCTAGTAGACAGAACTAACATCTCTAGCTTCTGTCTGCTTTTCAAACTTCCAAGCTACCTTTCCATAATTAGCATGTATGACCCAACATTTCACCCTAAGGTTCGGTAACCAAGTTACTTTAAGCATCTAAGCATTTCTAAACTTGGGATTACTTACTAATTGTTTGAACAAGTGGCAAAGATGTCCTTAAACAAGGTAAGATCATGCACAAGAATGGGTTTCAATCAACTCCTAGACTTAATGCATTCATATAGAAATTAACCAATAATTGGACACATGAAATAATAACTCCAAAATAGATAGGTATAAATGCACCGGGGCTTGCCTGGGATCAACAAATGTTAGTTCTTCAGAAAACCCCTTTAGTAAAAGAGGCACTTCAACATTTCGCGGACGCTGTCCATCTCCAGCTGAATTCCACGAATCCCACTTCAGGAACTTCGACGTCTACGATTTAGTATATGCAGGAGTTAGAGATGCAAACTTTTGAATACAAGACTATACAACTTCCCTTCATGATAAAGTTGCAAGCCAACAAGTGACTACACAATTTATCATGATAAAGTTGCAAGCCAACACACAAATACCCAAAAAGATTAAACCCACCATTTTTATTTCCTTTACTAATCCTACCTTAGACCTCTTATTTTATTTTTAAAAGCATTATAATAATTTTCTAATCTCAAAACTTATTTCCTATGACTTAATAAGGATTTGTGGATAATAAAGCATTATTCAAGTTTTATACATTTAATAAAGTTTAAGCATTTATTTAAATACCTTAAACAAAAAGGCATTAAATAAATACCTAAATTTTTATTGTTTTTCCTAGGGTTAAGAATTTTAATGCATAAAGGAAAATAAAACAATCCTAATAAAATTGGTTTCACTAATTTTGGGCACTTCTAGAATTTCCTGTGAATTAAATGGTGTAAACCGAATTTTAAACTCTTTATCTATAAAAGGAAAACCTAAGGTTTATCCAAAATCCCGGCTCAAAACTTTTCTTACCCAGCCCTCTTCTACCCATCACCACTTCCACCTAGGGCCCACCAACCGGTGTCTTTACAGGCAAAAAGGCCCACCCGGCCTCCTACTCTCCTCCCCTTCTTTTTACTGATGAGCAGGGCCCACGGCCAGTGCCTCTCCTTGGGCCGAAAAGTGGCCCGCCAGCTCTCCCCTCCTTTTACGTCGCGTGGGCCAGCTGGGCCGGTGCCTTCCCCTGGCGCATGGGCCTGCTGAACCGGCCCAATGAGCGTCCAACTTTAACGGGCCTCCTCGCGACCGGCCTACCTTCCTCATAGGCCAACGGCCCAACTTCCTCCTCCTTAACCACCTGCCGGCCCACCTTTCTTTTTCCTTTTCTCCCTCCGACGCTCGGCCTGCTGATCCGGCCCACGACCTTCCTTTCACCCGTTGGCCCCCCCTTCTTCTTTTTTCTTCACTTCCAGCTGGGCCTCACGACCCACTTCCTTCCCAAGCTGAAACTCGGCCCACCTGTTCTCCCTCCTTTCCCCTCTTGCAGCTGACGAGCGACCCCCTTGGTCAGGGGCTTCTTCCTCCCCTGGCCAAGAACAGAGGCACAACAGGCCGGCGGGGGCTCGCCGGCTGGCAGCTCGCCGGCGACGGGGCCGGGCCGGGGAGGCATCCCCAGGCCGCGGCGTACTCGTTGGCGGCGGCAGCCCCCCGGGAGATGGCCGGAGATGGCCACTCAACGGCGGCGGGCGGCTTGGCCGGCTGCCGGCCGTGGCCCTGCACGGCGACGGCACAACACGGCCCTCGACCTCCTCCTACGGCTCCCATACAACCCAGCAACGCGACTAGCATCCAAACATCAAAGAGAAACGGATGGCACAGAGAGCTCACCGGAGGATGGTGGCGGCGGCGGGCGGACTGGTACGACGGTGATTAATGGCTTGCCGATGGGGAGATGAACCTCGGTTGGGTTGAGGGCGTCATGGCGGGGCTATTGAAGCTGCTGATGGGCGGATCCGTGAAGGGAGACGGCGGCGCGGTTGAGCTTGCCAGCGGCTGCGCTGGTTTGCTCGAGCTCGGCTCTCGATGGTGAAAAGCGGCAGGGTGAAACGGATAGGCGCGGGAGCAGTAACATTACGATCTTTCACCGTGCATGACGTCCAGCTTGGCTCGTGGTAGGTGGCGTGGCGCGGCCGTGGCCGTCGCGCTGGCCGGCATGCGCAAGAGCCGACGACAGCACGGCATTGTCGTCTCTGCTCCCTTGTTTCCCCCTATTTCTTCTTCTTCTTTGCTCCACAATTCAGACCTCCATATCGACCAGTTTCAAATCCAATCTCTCAATGATCCCTTAAGTAATTTTGTAGAGTAATCCAAGAACTTCAATTGATAGATTGGCCTTTACCCGAGATAATTACTCTAAGACCGAGATTTCTGAAGCTCGAAGTTTGGCCACAATTTCCTGTAACTGAACCTTGACGATTGAGTTTCGTCAGGTTCCAGCACAGGGACTTCTTCCCTACTTTGAGCTCGATTTAAATTGGTCAAACTCCTTCCCTACAGCTTGAACCTTGCCTATCCTTGTTCTACATCTAACAAAGATTCCATTTTGCACAAGAAACCATATAACCTCTACACTGGATTTTCCTGAAATTGACTCCAAACATTGCTAATCAATGCTGTTTTCAGACTTAGGAATTTCTCGCGTCTTCTTGGCTGAAATCAGTCCAACCTGCCATCTTTGGGCTTGAGTATAAATGTGAATTCTCCACTTTCTCTGGCCCACAACATCTTACTTTGCTTTTCTAAGGACCATATCTCAATATTGTTTAGAAACCTTTGCCCCCCTTATATGAAAAATTACGCAGAAACCAATTCCAAAGTCAGGTACTCATTATGTTTTTCAGATTCGCATATTTTCGGACGGAGAATAGTAACTTTGTTGATTCCTTCTTCGAGTATATTTCCGAGAGGTTTATGACTTGAATTAGATCCCAAGCTTCACTCTCTTGAGTTCTAAATACTCTCAAGTCTCAACTTCATAGTTTTGCCAAATTTATCCAAATTTGAAACTCCAAATTGCAAATTTGGCCGAATTCGGCTCGAATTTGATTTTTGGCTCAATTTACCTTTCTCTAATCCAAATTCACCGTTAACCTCTTAATGTCCTAATTAAGTTGTCACTAACACTGGGTGTTACATTAACCTGGCTAAAATGCTCTTAACTTCGCCTCACATGCGAATTAACACTTTAATCAAGTTAACCCGGTAGTCTGTCGGATTATACCCGATAAACCACTTAACTTGGATCACCTTAAAGCATACTCACTCGACGGTGAGTCCAGAGATCCCAACATTCCAGATGAATTAAACATAGGTCTCACTTTAATTTATTACAACACAAGTTCAAAAAACAAACATAGTTTTCAAAGTGTTCTGACAGTGGAAAAGTTCATGCGAAAGCTACTCGTCGATACAAAATATCCTGGCAAAGCGAACCATGATATCAATAACTGCGATCCTCATCGTCCGAGGATGGGTCCCACTTGACCGTCAACCCGGAGGGAACTGGGTCGTCCAAGTCAAGCTAGCAGCACAATCATCAACATCTATCATAATACCTGAAAAGATAAGCCACAAGCAAGGCTGAGTATACTAATACTCAGCAAGACTTAACCGTCAGGTGGTAACTACTTCACCAACTTCTAGACATATAAGGCTTTTTGGCTGAGGGGTTTGTTTTGCCAAAAGCATCTAAAGTGAGTCCTTACTTTCAAGTTTTAGCATTAGGTTCTAGTTAATTATCCATTCTAGGTAAGCACCTATTCTAAGCAACATGTGATCAAGCAAATTAATTCAAGCATCGGTATTGTTCATCATCATTTGTTCCTCTTCTTACTCAATGCAGAAGTGCAATCAAGTAGTCTCAAACTGTGAGAGGCAAACGATTCAAATCGAGTTTTTTTAAAACCTTGCAAGGTGAACCTAACCCCACAACATGTGCGTACCACGCCGGGCCCACTTCACTTGTCAACCGTCCCCATCAATCCCCGACACGTGGCCAGGTCCCACTTCCCTTGGATACAATGCCCCAACGGTCTCGGAACGATGCCGTAATGTGGCTGCACTTGTACCCACATGGGCCCCATGGGAACCCAGTTCCAGACAGAGTGGGGAGTATGTCCACGTCCCTGTTCAATCAGGTACTAGGCTTCCCCATCCCATACTAGGTATGAGATTAGTACTTTCAAACACTTGACCACTATTCTAACACATCTCGACCTTAGCAGTTTTCCACTAGACAGACGAGGAAAATTAGAACCGTACCCGACCCTGTCCATCATCCTTATGGTTGCAGTATGAGTAGGCAAGCAACTCCTATAACTTGCAAGTGACAGGAAATCACTCGACTTTTACCGAGTCCCTATTTAGCATTACAACTACTCGTCTTAACATACTAGTATTCAGCACATAGGTACCTAGGATCATGCAACTAAGGTTTCAAGCAACTCCTATGAACTTAAATGCACAAACATAAGTAATCATAAGTAGTGCATAAATTTAGAAAACTGGATTATGCTCCGGAGCTTGCCTTCTTGGACTAGGTTAGTAAGCGGGTTGTTGGAAGCTTCAGGAATCTCTTGCTCGGCCTTGGTGTGGTGCAGCTCGGCAGATCCTTCCTCCTCAGCAGGTGTCAGCTCGTACATTCCGTCTGCGAGGTTCCCTTCAACATGAGATGCAAATGCAATTTTCAAGTTTCACGAGTTTGCGAGCAAGGTGTATTTCAAGTTAAACAAACGTAACAAGGGCAACGACCACAGACACTTAGACAACATTAAACTTATCTTACTTTACCAAGTGACAGTGCTTTCATGTTTTATTTCGGGGTGTATTTGATTGTGATTGTGTACACATATATTAGGTTTGTTATTACTAACTTCCAAAAAGAGAAATGGTACCACCCTAGGGTTGATCAAGCTTAGATCGGAAAGTTATCCTATTTTTCTGTACCTCTTCTAGTATTTACCATTTTGTCCTTTCTATTCGCTTAATTGTTTTTATTTAGTTTTAATCCATATTTAGCCTTCAAATTTGTTCCCGCATGCAAACAGTGAGATATGGCACTAAAAAGTTAATAGAAACTTACCCATGTCAATGCTAAGCTACTGTAAAAACTTGGGGCTCGGTAACTTCTACAAAAATAATTAAAATTAACTTAAGATCCTATGGTTCATTGCACTTAACTATATTTATCACCAGTTTCACAGAGAGTTTGGCTCTGTGAATTTCTAATAGTGCGTTATACTAGTGCAACAGAGGTTCTTGAAATTTTTCCATCATTTAATCTTACACAAAAATTTAAGCATGTTTCGTCAAGTTTCATTCAGTGATCCTTATTTTTCCTAGTGAGTGTTTTTCATCCATGATCTAACAAAAGTGGTTTCACATTTTTCTCTGACATATTCTACTTATTATGTAAAAAGTAAGATTTCACCATGGATTTCAAAGTTAAATCTAAAACAGTGTGTAAAACATCTAAACTAGGGACACAACTATTTTTCTTAGCGCAATCTTAGTGTAACAAAGCTAACAGAGGTGGTTTTGTTATTTTACCCATTTTTATGTGATTTATCAAGCATCTAAAGGTTTAAACACTAAATAAAATCTAGAGAAATATTTGTAACACTAACATGGCCAACATTATTTTTTCTATGAAACTACTCATCACATGGAGTCTAAAAAGTTGGTTTTGCATTTTTAGCATTCTTCTACATTTTTCTATGCCTTTTCAAAGTTTCAGCCTTTTTAGATCTAGGAAATAAAGAAAACCAAGGTCAACTTGCAAACTAGCCCCCAGATCTAAGGTTTAATCACGCAAAGATCCCTAGAAAACTTTCCACCTCGCACATAACTCCGCAATTTTATGCAAAACCCCCTAGGCTTTCTATTTCCGAAGCAATCAGGTCCTTGAGCTTCTTCAACCTCTAGACAGAACACATCACGCACGGAACATAGGCAAGGCTCAGCTCATGCACACGGTCGGCGGGGAACAGGGGGATGGCGTGGCTTGGGAGTAGAGGGAGGGGCGGCAGGGCATGCCCCAAGGTTAGGGACCTTGCCTGTGGTGTCGCTGATGGGGAAAGGGCGGTGTACAGGAGGTTCTACGGGGTGGTGGCGAACGTCGACGACGTCACCGGGAACGTGCGTGGAAACTTAGTGAACGCTGAAGATAAATGAGAGCATGATGATCAGTGGCTCACCTAAGATCTGTTTGAGCCCTTGGTTGAAGACGAGGGAGGCCGGGAGTAGGGTCGCCACGTTGGGGGTAGACAGCGGCGCGTGAAGTTTCTGTAACTTGGGGGAAACTTCGATTCCCGCTAGCTCTATGGACGATCGAGGGAGAGGATGTAGGGATACGAGGTAGGCTACGCTAGCGCAAAACAAGATTTTTCTACCGCGTAAACCAGGAAAACTGCCATATATGGATCACGGGATTACCACTCAACGCACTCGTGCGGAAGATGTAGAGTCACGTCGGGGCAGCGAAGTCGATCAGCGTAGTCGAACACGTAGTCGATCACGTCGATGTCGAGCAGCTCCTCAGTAGCTCGTCCACGTGCAGCAAGATCCTTCTTGTGCCGTGGCTCATCGTCGGCTCGTCGTGGCTCGTCGACGGCTCGTCGTGGCTCATCATCGGCTCGTCCAAGTGCTGCAGGCGCAACACCTCCAAGGTATCCACACGTGTAAGGAGGAAGCGTCGCAAGCCGGACTACTAGGTTCGCAAGTTGATCCAGGGCGAGGGCGTGGAAGGCGCGGCAGATGTGTTTCGGCCAAAGGGATGAAACCCTAGGGTGCCCCACCCCTTTATTTATAGAAGTTCCTGACGCGCCTCAGGGTTCGAGGCCCATTAGTACTTCTAAACCTGATCCAACTAGGATCACATCCGAATTGGGCTTCTAGCCCCATAAGTGTCTGACCCTATGGGTTCGGATACGTATAGACATGGCCCGAGTACTCCTACTCGGCCCAATAGTTGGTAGCAGCCACTAGCAAGACATGCTAACTCCTATACGCACACGAAGATCATATCAGATGAACTGTCACAACGTCATATACATGCTATTCCCTTTGCCTCACGATATTTAGTCTAGCTCCAAGCTGACTGCTCTTTCTCGATCCTGTGATTCGGAATCCCTTTGTAGGTTAACTCTTAACCGTACGTAGCATGGCCATGCATTTTCAGATCCGATCACTCGAGGGGCCCAGAGATATCACTCTCAATCATAGAGGGGCAAAAATCCCATCTTGATTGACCATGCCTCACAGCATATTTCTTGACAAACCCGAAAGCTACCTTTTTAACTACCCTGTTACGGTGTAGCATTTGATAGCCCCTAAGTAAGTCGATCCACATCTTGAGTACATACAACAATCTCAGGTCTATGGACAAAGCGTACATGTTGTGTAAAGAGAGAACTACTTCTCGCGTTGGGTCAGTCCTAGCACATGTCTCTACATATGCCTACATTATTAGTTTGACATCTCAATGTCCATGACTTGTGAAACATAGTCATCAACTAATACATGTGCTAGTCTAATATTCATGTGTGTCCTCACATGAACTCCGACTAGGGACAACTTTAAAATAACCATACAAGTAAAGAGTTCCACATACAATTCGCATAATTGCAGATCAATTCAAGTAACCTTTAATGGATATTCAAGGAACACAATATAAAACATGGATACAAATGGAATATCATCATCTCTATGATTGCCTCTAGGGCATACCTCCAACAGAGGAGGGGCTGAGGATGTAGCTAAGGAAGTGGAGCACCTCTAGGCAAGAGGAATCAAAGGGAGATGGAGGGAGATGGAAGGAATCAATGACGAACTGAGAGGAGCTCAGGTGCTCGTCAATGGAGGAAAACTTACTGGAACTTGGGTTGTGAGGCCAATGGGCTTGGGGCATGGGTGATGTAAGGACCAGGGCGAGGTGATAAGTTGACTCATCTCCGGGGGCAGCCATTGTAGGGGAGGGGGACACCCGTGGTGGACGGCCTGGTGGCAGTCATGGCGTGTGCAAGCAGTGAGTGGCGACGCGGTGACTGGGCATGCGAGATGCGGTGCAGAGGGGTGGGATGGCTTCATCGAGCTATTGGCCAGCTCGGGGCACCGTTTGGTCTTGTCCTTGCCGTCGGTTGGTCGACGGCAGTGCGCCGGTGCGGCAGCACCACATGGCACGGCGCGACGCACCGTGCGCGATTGCCAGATCTTGTGCACATGAGCAGCTTGTGTTGTACGGGGGAGCCAAGTTCGAGTTGATTTTGCGTCAAAAATCGAATTCAAACTTTGAAAACTTCAAATACAAAACTTGTAGACTGAACTTCCCCCTACAATTTCTACAAAGGCTCTAGGATCAAATCTTGGCTGGATTTTGAGAAAAATAAACGTGAACTTTGGTGGAACGCCGATTTCAGAGACAGCAGAATTTGAACAGAAGGTGTATTTGAGGGTTTAGCTGAAATTTGGCTCAAGTTTTGAAAGGGTTCTTCTCTGATTTAGACTGAGGTCAACAGGACAATATTGTATTTCACACTTCACACACAAACTCTTATAAAAGGATCAGGTCCAGATTAGTTTTGGAATTTGTAGAAATTTGCATGCCAAGTTGGAAGTCATTCACTGTTTTGGAACTTAGAGCTGGGAGCTGAAATTGAAGCTGGAGCTGAATTTGGGCTCAAATTTGAAAAGGTTCCAGGGTGAATTGGTCAATGCTCGAATTAACAACATTTTTGTTGAAAGTTCATTCTACAATTTCTATAAAGGCTTCAGCTTCAAACCAGGTCTAGATATAGAGATAATAGGTTTTAAACTTCCCTAACAAACATGTTCTTAATGACTTAGTGAATTTGACAAGGTGTTTGAATTAACATTGAACTTCAAACTGATTTTTGAACGTGTTCCTCTCCAAACTAGCAAAAGTTCAAATAAGTAAAGTTGTTTGTTTTGATAATTTTTAGAACTCTTATATTGGCAAAAATCAAAGTTGTTATATAAAATTTTAAATTTATGATTTGCCTCCAAGTTAAGCTTTTAAGGGCATTTTGGTCTTTTTGAGCGCTAGATTAACTTTATTTGTCTCCAAGAATGCTGATGTCCATGGCACAGGACCCAATGTATGTCTTTACTTTCACCAATATATAGTAATCTGCTCTACGTCTTCATTTGTCTCGTGTTATCTAATAAATAGTTCCTTCAATTATTGGTATATGCATGCAGCTTCCAACTATGTTAATTTATTATTTTGTAGGGCCCTAGAGTGATTCCCATATCACGCAAGAGCATTCTCAGGCAGATCACTAGCAACTTAGGTGCGATTATTCGCACAGAAGGAATAATTAAGCTAGATCAAGCTCGCAGAATAGCATGGCTTGCAATTGAGATCCCTCCTCAGAACAGCTTTGAAAGTGTGACCAGTGAGAGTTTCCATGGTAGCCCTTGCATGAGTGATTATGACACAGAGGAGAATGTTTCTGAAATAGCAATTACCCATTTTATGTCACAGAGGAATATCCAAGTCAATGATGTGAATTATGGTGCCTTCCATGAAACATATAGTCAACTGCGATGTTGCATTAGCTGGTCCCATCTACTGCACACCAGATACAACCTTATGCATATTGAAAAAATGGCCTTTTAATGCCCACATGAATCTCCTGAAGCAGATTAGTCTAATCTGCACAAGTTATGGTGACATTCTTCCACTTGCTCCCCTTGCTCCAACTCTGCAACCACCAAACTCATATATCGAACATGTCATGTATATTGGACCAAATCCACCAGAGACTCGACACGAAGAGCTTTCTTGAAAATTATTCAATGTGCTGCAGGAATACACTCCAATAAGCAATCCAATGATAAACTAAATGGTAATATGGTATGATGCATGGACTTTGTTTCTAAATTAAATAATTTCATTAAGGTTTCCCTTTTATCGCATTTTTTAACTAAATGCTTTCTCTTTCTAGGGAACCTTGTTGGAAACGAATGGAGAAGGTGCTTTATGGGCCTTCATATTGTAGTTTACTCTCTATCGTTGGCTCCACCAAGAGATGTATCCTGTAGGGATACGAGGTAGGCTACACTAGCGCAAATCAAAATTTTCTACCGCGTAAACCAGAAAAATGTCGTATAAGGATCACGGGATTACCACTTGACGCACTGATGCGGAAGATGTAGATTCGCGTCGATGCAGCGAAGTCGATCATCGTAGTCGTACGTAGTCGATCACGTCGACGTCCAGCAGCTCCTCAGCAGCTCGTCCACATGCATCAAGATCGCCCTCGTGCCATGGCTCGTCGTAGGCTCGTCGGCGGCTCGTCGTCACTTGTCGGCGGCTCGTCGTAGCTCGTCGGTGGCTCGTCGTAGTGCTGCAGGCGCAACACCTCCAAGGTATCCACACGTGTAGGGAGGAAGCGTCGCAAGCCAGACTACTAGGTCCGCGAGTTGTAACAAGCAAGGGCGTGGGAGGCGCAGCAGATGTGTTTTACCAAAAAGGTGTCAACCCTAGGGCGCCCCCACCCCTCTATTTATAGAGGTTCCTAACGGGCCTCTGGGTCCGAGGCCCATTAGTACTTCTAAACCTAATCCAACTCGGATCACATCCGAATTGGGCTTCCAGCCCCTTAAGTGTGTGACCCTATGGGTTTGGATACGTATAGACATGGTCCGAGTACTCCTACTCGGCCCAATAGTTGGTAGCGGCCTCTAGCAAGACGTGCCAACTCCTATACGCACACGAAGATCATATCAGACGAACCATCACAACATTATATACATGCTATTCCCGTTGCCTCATGATATTTTGTCTAGCTTCAAGCCGACCGCTCTTTCTCGATCCTATGATTCGTAATCCCTTTGTAGGTTAACTCTTAACCGTACGTAGCATGGGCATGCATTTTCGGATCCGATCACTCGAGGGGCCTAGAGATATCACTCTCAATCAGAGAGGGGCAAATCCCATCTTGATTGACCATGTCTCATAGCATGCTTTTTGACAAACCCGAAAGCTACCTTTATAACTACCCTGTTACGGCGTAGCGTTTGATAGCCCCTAAGTAAGTCGATCCACATCTTGAGTACATGCGACAATCTCAGGTCTAAGGACAAAGCGTATATGTTATGTAAAGAGAGAACTACTTCTCGTGTTGGGTCAGTCCTAGCACATGTCTCCACATGTACCCACATTATTAGTTCAACATCTCCATGTCTATGACTTGTGATACATAGTCATCAACTAATACATGTGCTAGTCTAATATTCATGTGTGTCCTCACATGAACTCCGACTAGGGATAACTTTAGAATAACCATACAAGTAAAGAGTTTCACATACAATTCACATAATTGCAAATCAATTCAAGTAGCCTTTAATGGATATTCAAGGAACACAATATAAATCATGGATACAAATGGAATATCATCATCTCTATGATTGCCTCTAGGGCATACCTCCAACATATCCTACTGCTGTATTGCAGATACCAACAACACTCCATTCTGCACTTTGATTCTGGTTTTCATTCTATGGTTCGAGGTGCAGCAATATGCTTTCCGGTCCACCATGATTTATGTATGGGCAATTGCAGGAAGTGTCCAACTGGCTGTGTTGATAGTTCTTGAGGTTTTCCATCCGACGACCATAGCTGACGGATTGCACCCAAGAACTCCAGTTTAATTGTATGTTTAGTATTAAAATATGTATTGATTGGGTTACATTGCCGTAATGCATTCCCTAGATTATAGTATTATATTTATCTATTTGGCCATGGTAAATGTTTATTAATATGGCAATGTAATGTTCACCCATTGTAATTTATGTGTGCCATATATATCTTAGCAATGAGAAGAATGAGCACCGACACTAACATGATATCTTGTGTGACTACTTGCTCTGCTGCCACTTGGGGATGGTAAGAGAGGCTTTACTATCTTCTTCAATGGAAACTTCTTACGCCCTACATGTGGAACTTATCAAATAGGTTAGAAAATTTTTTGAGAGTGCTTAATTTCTTACAAAGACTATGTGCACTGAGTTTGGTCCTATGAAATCATACCTCATCAATCTATTGATGCCCATTGAATATCCAGTGTGTTGTGCTAAGGCATGGAAATCATACAGAACCTCCTTGTCTCCTAATATGCTATCAAGCACCAATTCTTTTTGCACCATAAACACAAGGCACAAACACAACAAATATTAATCAACAATACTATGCGACATCTTTCCAATATTTTGCTACTTAAACATGATACATTGACAATAAAACAACAATTTTTTGTACTTCATGTTGGATGTAAATAATGCAAAATTGATTTACTTAAGATAGTTTTTGTAGCTCATGAATTTTGCTTGTGGCTCCCTACTTCTATTTATGGTCTGAATTAGTGATCCTAGTGAGCTGTGTATACTTTTTCACATTGTATTTACCACATCTGATCGAGCTCTAAGCTACACATCGTTACCAGTAGCCCTTCATAGATTTATACAATTGCTAATGTAAATTCTGAGACATCATGTACAAGAGGAAGCAAGAGATTAGAAAGTCCAATTTATTGCATCTACTTACTATGCATGCATCTTAATTATGTATCCAATGAATTAAGTACTTGCATCTGTTCTGGTAAGTACTTAATTCATTGGACTTTCTAATCTCTAGCTAATATCAACTTTATTCAACTGACAGAATATACTATTATTAATAGTATAGGAAAACTCATCTGCCCAGGATACATATTTAAGTTACATGCATAGTATGTAGATAATGTTTGTGAAATAGAGTGTCTCCCCATGTATATAAGCATACACACCATTAACAGTAGGTAGTAGCACTACAAGTAGATTGTTACAGTTGCTATTATTATAAATTATAAGACATGCACAAGAGGAAGAAGCTTAGAAACCATTAAAATTATTGCAAAACTCACTTATAACATTAAGTGCAGGTCCACTCACATCGTGTTGCCATGCCTTAGCCTTAGCCATAGAGTCTGATCCATTGATATGCGCCCGTATTGTTTCTATGGCATCGAGAGAAAAAATAGGCCATCCCCAGACATTAACCATATGATGAATCTTTGCATTTTGTGCTTTTGCAAGAGCTTGTGTGTTATCTTTCATTTCTGCTATGGTATCACAATAGCTCTGGTGCCCCATGAAGTATTTGCCTAACTCTTTGACACCGATGGCCTTGCCCAGCCCAGTTTGCTGAACAAAATTGCTAGATGCATCAAAATAATCCTTTAGCTCCTTGACCAAACCATCATCCACCATGTCATCGACACGGTGATTGAAATATTCATTGAGAACCAGTACATTAGCATGGATCCAAATGAAGTAGCATTGAAATCGCAAGGATGGCCAATAATTGGCAAGCGCAAAAGGATCAGCAAGCGAGGAATCGAAGTAGTCAACAAGGAGTCCATGTATGAGTGAGTTGGATCCACCTACAATGACCAGCATGAGATTACACCTTACAATGGAGTTTGCGGTGGCAGTGGCAAGAGATCGAAAGAAGGACACAGGGAAGTCCTGGGTAGTGGTATGAATGGCTCCAATAAGGTGATGAGCAATACCACATCGATCATGTACACTCACCTTATTGGTGGTAATATCAAGTCCAACAAAAATTTGCATCTTGTCGGCATTGATCACCTCGCCACCAATTACCTTGGCTACATCAATTGATAGCTTCGTCTTACCCGTGCCCATAGCACCTATGATTACCACGAACTTATTAGCCAACATTTGGGTAAAGATAGATCTAAGTAAAAAAATTTGTGGAGGATTGGAGAACAAGGCTTTGTTCGTGACCGGTGACAAGGTATATGAGAAAGGGGAAAGTGCTTGAGGTCCGGAAACCTAGGTCTACATTCAACCTTATCCCTTCCGAGGCTCACATGTCCATGTATGGTGTATTATATATATGTGTGTATGGCACATACATATGGTAAATGGATACACTACCAAAAAGGTGGGCATTGCCACCTTTCATTTTTTGTATCCGTACTTGTGCACTTATTAACAACAAATTAGATTAAGCGACCATCAACAACAAATAAAAAACATACAGTAGTTCTTAAGAGGTAAACACAATTTCAACTTTTTAATGTTTCATAATAATTTGTGGTACATATGTTTATCCATAACCAAGGGTAACGATCATGTATCAAGTTATATTTAAGAACTATTTTTTTAAATTATAAAGAAAATTACTGACAGCATAGATGTGATAATTTTTTATATGCATAGGTGTAAATTAGGGTGTAATATAAAATGCAACTACACAAGAAAAACTCTAGGGCCTCCCATTGGCAGGTTTCTAATTATATTTTATAAGTAGATTGGAGAAGATATTCCAGACAATTAATTTGAGATGATGTCTAGGAATAAAAAGTTTCAACAAAATTATTTCCTTTGTTGACTATAGGCTAATAAAATCTAGTTGACTCCAGTGTTTGAATTACAAATGATATATGGTCATGGAAAAAATTAAAGTAGAACAAAGTAAATAAGAAAATGCCACAGAAGCACAAAAAAATTTGTAGAATCATTTGATACAACAGACATGTGTTTAATAAAGATAGAATGTCTAGAATTTTAGGTAAACAGAAGAAAATAATTTAAAATTCAAATTGAACTATACTTTAAACAATTTTTTTGCCTTGAATTTTGGAAACTTCATCCACATTGGGCTCACATCCATACTACAGATGTTTTTAGCACAGTATGGCCCATGGTTTCGGTTGTTTCTAGCCATAGATTAGGTGATATGTGAGGTCTGAATGTTTAGTTTGCCCTATGATGTAATGGCAGACTGGCAGTAACGCTAGGTTTGTTTCCATCAATACCAAAATTTTCACAACGAATTATGCATAATATCTATGGTTTGGTGCTATATTAATTGTCTAATTAGGTCACCCGCAATGAAGGGTGGGCACTAGTGGCTAGTAACCGATTGAGGCTAACACCCAATCGAACAAAATATTTACTTTACTTTTATCTCCAAACCCTAATCTTTTTCCAACCCCTTACTTTCCTCTTTCGTCTCGATGGTGGCTGAGAAGGTTCTAAGTGGCCTGCTGATCTCAGAGCAACTCTAGGCGCACCATCCCTATCGTACATACATTTATGGGCCCACCTTGGTTTGGATAGTCTTAAATATAAGGCTAGACACATCTGACATAGAGGCTATGGCGCAGGACGATGTAGTCTATGTGGCAAGACAAGAACTGGTAGATGATTAGGAAAAGTACTCTAGCAATAGGAGTAGAACTCATCTAGTTGAATCCGACTAGTATTCTTGTAAAACAACCGACCTGTAACCTTGCTCCGGCAATATAAGGTGAGGCAGGGACCCCCTCCAAAGCAATTCAATCCAACCAACACATAGGTCATAGGGTATTACGCAATCTAGCAGCCCGAACCTGTCTAAAATGTGTGTCTATGTTCACCTTCGAGTTCCTGATCTTGGCGAGCCCCACTAACCAAAGCACTACCTCAGGAACCCCCCTCGGTAGGTTGCAGGGTATAAACACCGACAACTAGCATGCCAAGTAGGGGCTCTTGCCGAGAATCCACTGGCAAACTCGACGGCCTAAGTCATCATCAAGCCAATCGTTGCGTTCAAAGAAGGCACGACATTCATCCTCGGCTCCTGGGTTTTTTTTCGCAGACGACGCTAAAAAATTCCACCACCACAGTGCATCAACCCCGGAGAAGAAGCACAAAACCATGAAGCTCCAGCATCAAGCTCTGGAGGATCTCGTAGACAATTTGAGGAAGTTTCAATTTTTGACTTAGTCAGAGGCTGGGAGGGACGAGTCCAAGTACAACTCGGCTTCTTCTGCCACACGGATTGACTTTCACGAGCCGACGCATAAGCCATCATGCAAGTCGGACTACTACCCGAGTCAACTCCTGTTCGGATTCGCAACACGGCCACTATTCCTAGGGATGTGGTCAAGGACTTCGACTACTACTCGAACCTAGATGAGGAGACCCCTTTATTAGGTCCGCAATAGGGACTGGTGATTACATCGACTCCCCAAGGCAGATTCGTCTACTAGCCCAACATGAAGCCACCTACTCTCACCAAGGATGACAATTCACGCCTCATTGCTTACTCTACACCCTCCGAATCAGGAGGGAGCTCCTCTGTCGCCCATCTACGAGGAAGGCGGCACCATGGAGGTCATCACTTCAAGCTCGGGAAGCTATTCTCCAGAACAAGAACTATTCATTCTCGTCGCTGGACAACAGGACGAAGAAGAAGAGCAACAGTACAAAAACTCATGACAAGAGTGTCACCTAGATGATGTTTCAAAGATGAGCTCATAGCCAACATTGCTGGAGAAGAGACCAAAGCTCAAAGAACTCAACGGTGTGCAAGAAACGACGCAAGGGTAGAGCACCGCCGCCACCTTGCAGTGGACCTACCAATCATGAACCTGGATAATGCTTTTGAAGCAGTTCAAATGCGTCACCATCGTAGTACCCTCGCCACCATCGCATCTATTGATCTCATTACAAGTGCCATGTCGCAGAACAAGTACACCAGACAGTTGGCTGAACTGGCAGAATGCGCGTACGAACAACTTGATCAACAAAATCTGATACAATCAGTCCAACACACCCCATCCCAGTGCACTCAACATGACAGTAGTCACATAGGCCCTCCGTCTAGATGAAGCCAACTCGGAAGCGCTAGACCAAGCCAAGCTAGAGCAGAGGGTAGTTGGGTGGGACCCTCGGGAGGTCGTGGCCACCATGGGCCTAACCCAGAATCCAAACGCCTAGTAGAGGACCTTCGCAACAAGATCAACGCCGGCCGCGACACCTATACCATCATTGAGGGACAGCCCTGCAAGCACGAGCAAGAAGTCGAGCACCTAGAGGATGATTAGGATGGGTTCCCCACCTTCTCTAGATGTGTGAGGACAATTCTACCTGAAAAATTTGAACCCCCGGGTATCACCAAGTACGATGGCAAGTAGGACCCAGTCCAATGGCTCCGGTGCTACTCGCTGTCAGTACAAGCAACTGGAGGAAATGACAACACCAAAGTCATCTACTTCCCAATCTGCATGGAGGCAGTGCGACTCACATGGCTAGAATCATTGGATAAGAACTCCATCGACACGTGGAAGGACTTCAAGGTGGCATTCACCAACAACTACGTAGGGACAATGCAGCGTCCTAGCAACAGGATCGACTTGTCTCAAGTTAAACAACAAGAAGGTGAGACCCTGCGAAGTTATTTATGTCGCTTCTTCGACAAGAAGGCCACAATCGTGGACATCACGGAGCGCGATGTTCCAAGACTTTGGCAGAAGACGGCCCGCTGATGTCAAATCTCTCAAGATCATGGTACAGGTGTGGGTAGATGAAGAAGATAGGGAGATCGAAAGGTTCAAGTGCAATCGCAACAAGGGCCAGAATAACAATAATCAGAACAATGGCCAACACAACGACAAGAACTGCAGCTATCCCCCTTACAATGACAACCGAAATAACTACTCGGGAGGTCACAACTGCAAGCGAAAGCCAGAAAATACTGTCATGGCAATGTCATAGTCATCCAAGAAAGGTGGGGGCGGGAATCAAGATAGGCCCTCATTCAGCGAGCTCCTGAAGAAATAGTCACCATGGCACCTATACCACAAGCACTCTGCGATAGATTGTTTCATTCTATGCATAGTCATAAAGGACCTACCAGAACCATCTGGCACCGAAGACAAGGGCAAGGCCAAGGAAGATGAAGACAATGGTGACAACAACCAATTCCAGAATGCATCCAACACCATCAATGTCATTTTTGGTGGCACACTGAGTACTGCTACTAAGTGGTCCCAGAAGCTCGCCCTTCAAGAGATTATGTCCATTGAACATGCGATAACAACATTCCTCAAATGTTCTGAGGTGCCAATTACTTTCTTCAAGAAGGACTAATGTACTAGTTTCTCGAACCTAGGACTCTATCCCCTCGTCCTGGACCCAGTTATTGCTAGCTCCAGACTCACTAAAGTACTCATCGACGGCGGCGGCGGTATCAACGTACTGTTTGCCAAGACACTAAAGAAGATGGGCCTCGACATCAAAAATATGCTTACCCTAACGAACTCTCCGTTTTATGGGATTGTCGCAGGCAATGCGGCTGTACCCCTTGGACAGGTGGTTTTGCCAGTTACCTTTGGGACCAAAGAACACTACCGGACGAAATACATCCGGTTCGAGGTAGTAGACTTCGAAACATCGTACCACGCTATCCTCGAAAGACTAGCATTGGCCAAATTCATGGTCATCCCGCACTACATGTACTTAGTACTCAAGATGCCGGGACCCAATGGAGTACTCTATTGGGATACGAGGTAGGCTATGCTAGCGCAAAGAAAAATTTTTCAACCACGTAAACTAGGAAAACTGCCGTATATGGATCACGGGATTACCACTCGATGCACTGGTGCGGAAGATGTAGAATCGCGTCGAAGCAGCAAAGTCGATCAACATAGTCGAAACGTAGTCGATCACGTCGATGTCGAGTAGCTCCTCAGCAGCTCGTCCAAGTGCTGCAGGTGCAACACCACCAAGGTATCCACACGTGCAGGGAGGAAGCGTCGGAAGCCAGACTGCTAGGTCCACGAGTTGCAACATAGCGAGGACGTGGGAGGCACGGCAGATGTGTTTCAGCCAAAAGGACGAAACCCTAGGGTGCCCCACCCCTATATTTATAAAGGTTCCTGACGGGCCTCTAGGTCCGAGGCCCATTAGTACTTCTAAACCTGATCCAACTCAGATCATATTCGAATTGGGCTTCCAGCCCCTTAAGTGTGTGACCCTATGTGTTCAGATACGTATAGACATGGCCCGAGTACTACTACTTGGCCCAATAGTCGGTAGCGGCCTCTAGCAAGACGTGACAACTCCTATACGCACACGAAGATCATATCAGATGAACCGTCACAACGTCACGTACATGCTATTCTCTTTGCCTCACGATATTTGGTCTAGCTCCAAGCCAACCGCTCTTTTTTGATCCTATGATTCGGAATCCCTTTGTAGCTTAACTCTTAACCGTACGTAGCATGGCCATGCATTTTCGGATTCGATCACTCGAGGGGCCCAGAGATGTCACTCTCAATCAGAGATGGGAAAATCCCATCTTGATTGACCATGTGTGACGTCCCGCCCCCCCCGGGACCAGGCCCGCTTACACCTGGTAGCTCTCTAGAATATCAAGAATTCCCTCACAGACCAACACAAGTCTTTTCTGCGCACTTTGTCCTCACTCGTGCGCACCCGGGAAGAACTTCCCGATCGGTCACCCATCCCAAAATTGCTCCAGGCCAAGCACGCTTAACCCCGGAGTTCTTTAAGGATGAGCTTCCGGAAAAGAAGTTGCAACTTGTTGGTAGGAATATTCTATCAATCCTATTAAGCCTTGGGCCAGGATGTCACATACTCACCCCCTTAGAAGACAGACGCCCTCGTCGGTCAACCCCAAGCCAGGAACGTCCCCTCTTGGCCACGTCCGTGTGTCCAGTACCAGCGCACGTGCCATGCTGTGTGACCACTCTGAACCCACACCAGTCATGCACACCATTCCTACGCAACTGCGATCGCACGCGCCCGTGAAATCGCGAGAGTTGGCTCTGATACCAACTGTGGCGTCCCGCCCCCCCGGGACCGGGCCCGGTTATACCTGGCAGCTCTCTAGAATATCAAGAATTCCCTCACAGACCAACACAAGTCTTTTCTGCGCACGATGCGCACTTTGTCCTCACTCGTGCGCACCCGGGAAGAACTTCCCGGTCGGTCACCCATCCCGAAATTGCTCCGGGCCAAGCACGCTTAACCCCGGAGTTCTTTAAGGATGAGCTTTCGGAAAAGAAGTTGCAACTTGTTGGTATGAATATTCTATCAATTCTATTAAGCCTTGGGTCAGGATGTCACATACTCACCCCCTTAGAAGACCGACGCCCTCGTCGGTCAACCCCAAGCCAGGAACGTCCCCTCTTGGCCACGTCCGTGTGTCCAGTACCAGCGCACGTGCCATGCTGTGTGACCACTCTGGACCCACACCAGCCATGCACACCATGCCTGCGCAACTGCGACCCCACGCGCTCGTGAAATCGCGAGAGTCAGCTCTGATACCAACTGTGGCGTCCTGCCCCCCGGGACTGGGCCCGCTTACACCTGGCAGCTCTCTAGAATATCAAGAATTCCCTCACAGAACAACACAAGTCTTTTCTGCGCACTTTGTCCTCACTCGTGCGTACCCGGGAAGAACTTCCCGATCGGTCACCCATCCCGAAATTACTCCGGGCCAAGCACGCTTAACCCCGGAGTTCTTTAAGGATGAGCTTCCGGAAAAGAAGTTGCAACTTGTTGGTATGAATATTCTATCAATCCTATTAAGCCTTAGGCCAGGATGTCACACCATGCCTCACAGCATATTTCTTGAAAAACTCGAAAGCTACCTTTTTAACTACCCTGTTATAGTGTAGTGTTTGATAGCCCCTAAGTAAGTCGATCCACATCTTGAGTACATGTGACAAAGCATACATGTTGTGTAAGGAGAGAACTACTTCTCGTGTTGGGTCAGTCCTAGCACATGTCTCTACACATGCCCACATTATTAATTTGACATCTCCATGTCCATGACTTGTGAAACATAGTCATCAACTAATACATGTGCTAGTCTAATATTCATGTGTGTCCTCACATGAACTCCGACTAGGGACAACTTTAGAATTACCATACAAGTAAAGAGTTTCACATACAATTCACATAATTGCAAATCAATTCAAGTAGCCTTTAATGGATATTCAAGGAACACAATATAAATTAGGGATACAAATGGAATATCATCATCTCTATAATTGCCTCTAGGGCATACCTGCAACAGTCTCCCACTTGCACTAGAGTTAATCTTGAAGGTATCTTGTAACGACCATTGGATAATCAGCCGAGTTAATCTTCAACCGAAGTCCCTAATCCCGCTGACTCAGTTTTCCTGAGCTTGAGCGCTCAAAATCCGGTTCTCAGCCCTGAACCTTGAAAAACCCAACCAAAAACCGTCGGTTCTTTCTAAGTCCAAAGGCAGAGTTCCTTCCAATCTTGGAGCTGTGGAGAAACTGAGACTGACTGGTGGACCTGAAATCTTTTGCCCGGCTCTCTCGAGGCAGACGCGCCTGAGCAGCATGCGCCCGCTTCAGAGCTCCCTTGGCGCGTGGCTTGATCTCTCCGACGCCCGCCGCCTCGCCTAGTCGTCGGTCGCGATAGGATGGATCAACGCGCCCTCCTCCCCAATCGCAGCGGAAGCCCCCTGCAACCCTTTCTGCCTCGCCTCGTCTCGCTCGTGCCCTTGCCGGCCACACCAAGGTGCCCCATCACCGCCGTGGTAGAGATTTGCCGCTGCTATGTCAGACTGCCTCGCAACCTGCGCCCATCATCTCGCCCGGATCCCCGGCTGCAAGCCCCGATACCTTCCAGTTTTTCCGCCTCTCCACAGTCGCGCCGCCCACGAGCTCGCTCTGCGACGATACCTCCCTCACCAACCCCGACTCCGGCCGCGATAGCTCCTTTTTCCGCCTCGCCAGTAATGTGCCCCGGCAAGCCGCTATTTCGCGCTCGCCCGCGCTGCCGCTCGCCCTGTCGCTTCACCTGCTACAACCTTGCTTGTAACGCCCTTCTCCCTGCCACACGCCAGTCAAATCCACCACTTGACGCGACCAGACCACGCTCGCCTCCACCAAATCTAAATCCTGGCAAAGTCGCGCCTGCGCCGGCCTTGTCTCCAGTGCTTAATAGCTGAAGACTCTATCTCCAAGTGGGCCCGACACGGGTTAGGGAATTTATGGGGAAGGCCGACACAGGAAGCGACCCTTGGTGGTGCGTGGATGTCGTGAGGTTAGGTTCACCATGCATGGTTAAAGAACTCGAATCGATTCGTCTGCCTCTCACAGTTTGAGACCACTTGATCGCTATGCTACACTGAGTAATAAAGGAGTCTGATGATGACATGGTCTTGATGTTGGACTTATATACATAATGTTGGATCTATGCATGCTTAGTGTAAGTTGCCAACATAGACTGGTTAATGAACTTAGAATCTGAGCTAAAACTTTGAAAGCAAGGACCTAACATAGTCGCTTTTGGTAAAAAAAAACCCCTCAGCCAAAGAGCCTTGCATGTCTAGAAGTGGTGAAGTAGCTTTTCACCAGTCGGTTAAGTCTTGTTGAGCTTAGAAGCTCAGCCTTGTTTGTGGCATCTCTTTTTAGGTGAAGTTGAAACTTCCGAGCTTGCTGTTGGTACATGGCCACCCCAGCTTCCTCCTGGGTGGACGGTCAAGTGGGATCCTTCCTCGGACGGTGGGGAATGGGATCATTGATGTCCTGGCTGGCCTCACCAGGGATATCCGACCCCGATGATTAGCTTCCGCTATGTTTTTACCTTCTGTTGTTTCCTTCATAACTTGTAAAACTCTGATTTTCAACCAGTGTGTCATGAATTGTTAATCAAATGGTGGATCTGTTGTATTCTCTGGAACCATTCACCTTCGTGTGAGCTATGCTAACTCGGTCCTGTTAAGTGGTTAAATTGGATGAAATCTGACGGCACATCGAGTTAACGTGATTAAGGCATAAGTAACGCGTGTCAAGCAACTTAACCGTGCTTTAGTTAAGTTAATTCCGAGGTGTTCCGCCACAGCTGGTACCAGAGCTGGTTTAGCAGGACAGAGAAAACAATGGGTCCCAAAAACACGTCTTTTTGAATAAAATTTGCCAGAAACATATTGAAAAATCTCGTACGATCGTTAAGGATGACTTTAGTATGAGAGGCCCTAGGGGATTTTGGAGTTATTTTAGGTGGCTATTACTTATTGGTTATTTTGCTAACCCCTAGCACTTCGCCACGTGTATCATACATGTGCCGAGTCCCGCATCACGAGTATGCAAGGGTTGATAGGGAGTTCTATTCAAAGGACCCTATCATCACGGTTGTTTCACCCACGTTTATCATACGTGCGCAGGTTCCATATGTTAATTCATATGAAGGGTGGTATGGTTCGATTCCAACGAGCCTATCATCACGGTTGTTCGCCCATGTCTTTTATACGTGCACTGATTCCGCATCCCGAGTATGCGAAGGGTTATATGGTTCCACTCAAAGGGGACCTATTTCTGCGGTTGTTGTGTTGTCCATGCAGCATTAAACACATGGGTGCCGTTTCTATAGTGAACGGTAATGCTTGGGGACGCTTTCGTGGGTGCTGGCATGAAAGGTTCAGGTGGCTGTGTTTTCTGCATGTACACTAACCGTGTTTGCTTAGGGAGACGCTGTTAGAAATCGACTAGCTACTATAGGAAGAGACGTACTGGTTGCCTTGCCACCGGCACTGACTGCGTAAGACCAAAGTTTTGGCAATTGTTTTGGTTAAGAGGACGAAGTAGGTCGTGCATGCGTCATAAACTAAAATCTGTGAAACCACCTCCCTAAAACAGGCTTGCCATGGGAAAAGCTCCTCTTTGCTTTAAGGATTTCTAGCTACCTTTCCAGTTTGCGCTCTGGTGAAAGTCCGAGTGCTTTTCCTGCCGGATCTGTTCTTCCTTTGGGGTTTCTATCTCACGTTGTTTCGGTTCTTGGTTCCAAATGGCTGTCCCCAGACACGTGTTTTACGGCGCTAATGGCACTTCTCATTCTACATGCCTACACTTTGAGGGTTTTCCTGCTATTTTGTGGGATACCTTAAGGTGGTTTGGGTACCAGTCCCCGCCTCTATATGTGGGACGGGAGCACCAGGAGCACGGAGTGCAGAGATGCAACGTGCAGGTGGTTGTACCTCCACCCCCTGTACAGCCCGAGTGGCCCCCACTCGAGGTCTTGACTTACAGTCATGCTATGGAGGACACATGGGAGTCGGCTACCCTGCAGGCCCTCACCCAGTTTTGCCGGCTACATCCGCTTGAGGTCACTTTGGACCCAATCGGCATGTTTCCCGCCAGGGATCGGCTGGACCCAGCCTGGCTTGACCGTATCAACAACACGGAGGTGTTGGCAACCTCCCATTTGTTGGTCACCCTCTCTACCACCACCAGGTGCATGTCAGCTTTGTACCGGCTGATTGAGCTTCAAGGCCGAGCTATGGCTGTCTTGGCTTGGATAGCCGTAGACACCCAAGGGCATTTCAACGCCGCCAAGAGAGACTTGGTGGAGCGGTCATATCAGCTCATCCAGAGAGGCATACAGATCCATGACATGCAGGCCAGGATTACTGAGCTGGAGGAAGATGTGACAAACATGGAGGATGACATGATCCAGCTTGCAGAAGAAAAGATGGAAGCTGAGATGGAGCTCGCAGTTGCTAATGCTCATTTGGACGAGCACCACGCCAAGCTCGATGCTATCCATGCCCTTGAAATGCAGCTGGACGAACAAGAGGATCCTGAGGAGGTAGTAGCAGCGTCCAGTATGGACATTGAAGATGGTGACGCCCCTTCTCCGACTCATAGTGTTCCCTCAGTCGGCAACCTAGATAACTTTTAGGTTGAGAACTGTAGGAAGCTAATCTTTTGTTGTGCTCCTCGGCAACCTAAGTTTTGGGTAGCAATGTAGTAGGTTAACCTTGAGTTGAGTATTCCTCCGGTGCTATGAGAACAATAATGAAATAGTCTTGGTGAAATCAGATCTTGACTTGACTTTTGACCCTTTGCGACACGCCTTGCATGCCACGTTGTGTGAGTTTTTGTGCTGTAACCGCACGGGAAAGTTCTGTGGGTCTGTCCCAAAGCTTGGCCAACCCCGAGTCGCAAGGTCGGATGCGCTCGACCCCTTGAGGCAGGTCTCCGCCTCGCCCGACCCCTTGTTGCCCAGTTTCGCTTCGCCCGACCCGAGTGCCTAAGGTCGGATGTAGTGGAACCCATGGGATACGGTTTTTGTTCGCCCGAGGTTGTGTGCAGACCCGAGATAGTTGCTAACTGAGATGGCAAGAAGAAGTGTATATCTCCTTAATGAGAAATGTTGTTGTGTTGCACTATCGGCAAGAGTCGCATTTTGAGGATTTAACATATACGTTTCCGCATGATTGGAATACTTTTGAGGTTTCAGAAATTAATGGAACGTTGACTCTTGCAGATGGCACACCGCACCTGATCTGGCTCTGTGCCCAGTGGCAGCGAGCAGAGGCAGGACCTTCCTCCGCCTCTGCCCCCACCTTCGCTGGAAGCCATCCTAGCGGCTCAGATGGAGCTGCTAAGGCACATTGCACAAGGGAAACAACAGCAGCCCCATGGAGGGAGGGCTCATCAACAACCTCAAGTTGCTCGTTATGAGGACTTCTTGAGCACGCAGCCCCCAACCTTCCACAAGACTGAAGAACCGCTCGATGCCGATGCATGGGTTCGTACGATCGAATCCAAGTTCGAACTCCTCACCACCCCGTGCCCCGACCAGAATAAGGCCCGGTTCGCGGCTCAACAGCTGCGTGGTTCCGCCCGGCTTTGGTGGGACCACTACCATGGCATGCTGTCAGCCGACCATGCTGTCAACTAGAACGAGTTCAAGACCGCTTTCAGAGGGCATCATATTCTAGAACGTCTTCTGGAATGCAAACTCAACGAGTTCTTGGCCCTTACCCAGGGAAGCGCGTCCTACACTACGCACAAGCCTTCAACGACCTGTGCCACTACGCCGACTATCACGCGGACACCGACGAGAAGAGGAGGGATAGGTTCTGCAAAGGCTTGAGCCTCGAGCTCAAGGAGAGATTGAATCCCATCAAGGTGGATACCTACAATGAGTTGGTGAATTTGGCCATCTCTCAAGAAGACTGCATGCAAGCCCTCAAGGCCGACAAGAAGCGGAAGGCCTCAGTGGCATTACCGAGCCCGCCCGCTCGAAGAATCAGGATGGTTCCCCCTTAGGTGCCCCACAGGTCACAGCAATTGGGATGATGGATTGCTCAACCTCCACTGCCCGCGGCACCTCGTTTCCCCGGTTTCCAACCGCAGGCGCCCCGGCCGACCTTACCGCCGCCGCGCCCTGTGAATGGTAACCGTTGTTTCACTTGTGGAAATGAAGGGCACTTTGCCAAGGACTGCCCAAAAACAAGAACCAGCGGCCTGGCCAAAACACCACGGCCAACAGAGGAAGAAGGCCCAAGGTGCAAGTTCGCCAAGGTCGGCTCAACTACACCAGCCTGACCAAGCTCCCCGAAGGTGCGCCAGTGATGACGGGTACCTTCCTTGTCCATAATCAAACTGTTGTTGTTTTGTTTGATTCGGGAGCATCCCATAGCTTCATCAGGAATAAGACTGGTGAGAGATGTAAGCTAAGCGTTGGCCGCACTAAAAGGTCATATGTGATCTCTACCCCAGGAAGGAAGATAGCCTCAGACAAGATAGTTAACCTTGTACCTATCCAGCTAGGCCAAACTCTTTTTAGGGAGAATCTCATCATCCTTGACCTGGAAGGAATAGATATCATCTTGGGGATGGATTGGATGACCCAACACCAGGTGGTTCTAGATGTAGCTGCCCGAGCTCTCCATATGAACTCACCCTTGCATGGTAGCTCTACCCTATTCTTGACCCGCCCTGAGTACGCAACTCCTTGTGCGTATCCTGTATTAGAAGCCCGGATAGAAAACATTCCTGTTGTCCGTGAGTACCCGGATGTGTTCCCAGATGACCTACCTGGCATGCCGCCAGATAGAGATATCGAGTTCGCCATTGAACTGCAGCCTGGCACCGCTCCGATATCAAAGAGACCTTATCGGATGCCACCCGCCGAGCTGACCGAGTTAAAAACTCAGTTGCATGATCTGTTGGAGAAAGGCTTCATCCGACCCAGTACTTCACCCTGGGGTTGCCCAGCCTTGTTTGTGAAGAAGAAGGATGAAAGTCTACGCATGTGTGTGGACTACCAACCCCTCAATGCGGTGACTATCAAGAACAAGTATCCACTTCCCCGCATTGATGTTCTGTTTGATCAATTAGCTGGAGCCAGAGAGTTCTCCAAGATTGATCTTCGTTCCGGTTACCACCAAATCAAGATCAGACCCTGTGATATTCCCAAAACTACTTTCTCCACAAGATATGGACTCTACGTGTACCTGGTTATGTCTTTTGGACTCACCAATGCACCCGCCTATTTCATGTATCTCATGAATTCGGTGTTCATGCCCGAACTGGACAAGTTCGTGGTGGTGTTCATTGATGATATTCTGGTGTACTCTAAGTGTGAAGAAGAACATGCTGAACATCTTCATGTGGTTCTTCAACAGTTGAGAGATCATCAGCTGTATGCCAAATTCTCCAAGTGTGAATTCTGGTTAGAGAGTGTCAAGTTGACCCCAGCAAGGTACAGGAAGTCATGGACTGGAAGCCACCCACTTCAGTTCACCAGATCCGATGTTTTCTTGGACTAGTAGGCTACTATCGGCGTTTCATCTTGGATTTCTCCAAGATAGCTAAGCCGATGACTGAACTGCTGAAAAAGGAGGTCAAATGTTTTGGTGGAGTGGAATGAAGCCAGAGATTGCACGCTATGTTTTGGAATGTGACACTTGCCAACGTGTCGAAGCCAGCCATTTGAAGGTAGCAGGTACCCTGCAACCACTACCTATTCCCTCTTGGAAATTGGAGGACATCAGCATGGACTTCATTGTTGGACTGCCCCTTACATCGCAGCAACATGACTCCATTTGGGTTATTGTGGATCGTCTTACCAAGTCTGCCCACTTTCTTCCTATTCACACCACCTACCTGACCAAGAAATATGCGGAGTTGTATCTTGACCGCATTGTTTCCCTGCATGGTGTGCCTAGGACGATCATATCTGATCGAGGTGTTCAGTTTGTAGCGCATTTTTGGGAACAACTACAAGCATCGTTTGCAACCAAGCTCCTTCGTAGCTCTACCTATCATCCTCAAACCGATGGTCAGACCAAAAGAGTAAATCAGATCCTTGAAGATATGTTGAGAGCTTGTGTCATCCATTATGACAAGAATTGGGATAAGTGCTTACCCTTAGCAGAGTTTTCCTATAACAACAGCTACCAGACTAGCTTGAAGATGGCACCGTTTGAAGCCCTATATGGTCGGAAATGTCGAACACCTTTGAATTGGTCACAAGTTGGAGAAAGACAGACCTATGGCCCTGATTTAGTAGTAGAAGAAGAAAAGCAAAGTGAGGATAATCCAAGCCAATCTCAAGGCCGCCCAATCTCGACAGAAGAGTTACTCCGACAGGAGAAGGAGACCCCTGCAGTTTGACATTGGTGATCACGTATATCTGCGAGTCTCCCCGACCAAAGGAGTGCAACGGTTTGAAATAAAGGGAAAATTGGCTCCCCGTTACATTGGTCCTTATGAGATTGTGGAAATTTGTTGACCCGTTGCTTACCGGATCCAACTACCAGAACAACTTTCAGCCATTCATGATGTTTTCCATGTATCCCAACTGAAGAAGTGTGTCCAAGTTTCAACTGAGGTCTTGGAACAGGAGCAACTTCAAATTGAGCCCGACCTGACTTACACCGAGTATCCAGCCAAGGTCCTCGACCGAAAAGAGAGACATACCCGACGACAGACTGTGAAAATGTACAAGATACTATGGAACAACCACACAGAGGAAGAAGCAACGTGGGTAATAGAAGAGTATCTGAACAAACACTTTCGAGGTTTTCTTTCCAACCAAGGAGGTAAGGACTGTACACCCCACTGGTTACCCTTACACACGAATCTCGGGACGAGATTCTTTTTAGGAGGGTAGGCTGTAACGCCATTGGATAATCAGTCGAGTTAATCTTCAACCGAAGTCCCTAATCCCGCTGACTCAGGTTTCCTAAGCTTGAGCGCTCAAAATTTGGTTCTCAGCCCTGGCCCCTGAAAAACCCAACCCAAAACCGCCAGTTCTTTCTAAGTCCAAAGGCAGAGTTCCTTCCAATCTTGGAGCTGTGGAGAAACCGAGACTGACTGGTGGACCCAAAATCTTTTCCCCGGTTCTCTCGAGGCAGACGCACCTGAGCAGCATGCGCCCGCTTTAGAGCTCCCCCGCCGCGTGGCTTGATCTCTCCGCCGCCCGCCGCCTCGCCCAGTCGCCGGCCGTGACAGGATGGATCAACGTGCCCTCCTCCCCAATCGCAGTGGAAGCCCCCTGCAACCCTTTTTGCCTCGCCTCGTCTCGCTCGCGCCCTCGCCGACCGCGCCAAGGTGCCTCGTCGCCGCTGTGGCAGAGCTTTGCCACTGCTGCGTCAGACCACCTCGCAACCCACGCCCATCATCTCGCCTGAATCCCCGGCTGCAAGCCCCGATGCCTTCCGATTTTTCCGCCTCTCCACAGTCACACCGCCCACAAGCTCACTCCGCGACGATACCTCCCTCGCCAACCCCGACTCTGGCCACGACTGCTCCTTTTTCTGCCTCGCCAGTAATGTGCCCCGGCAAGCCGCTGTTTCGCGCTCGCCCGCGCCGCCGATCACCCTGTCGCTTCGCCTGCTGCAACCTCGCTTGTAGCACCCTTCTCCCTACCACACGCCAGTCAAATCCGCCGCTCAACGCGACCGGACCATGCTCGCCTCCGCCAAATCTAAATCCCGGCAAAGCCGCGCCTGCGCCGGCCTTGTCTCCAGTGCCCAATAGCCGAAGACTTTATCTCCAAGGTCCTGTTCCACCACCCATTGCCGCTCAATCGTCACCATGGCAGCACACTCCATCCTTTTCTTCCCGGTCTTCGTGCTGCTCGAAAATCTCTCTCTTCTGCGCAGCTATAAAAAGGCATACCAGAGTCCCAGCGGAGTTTCCTTTGCCATCGCTGTTTCGCCGCCCCTACTCTGAGCGCACTTGAGCACTCCCACTGAGCTCTTGAGAAGTTCCCCTCTCCGCGCAAACCCGCTTCTCCCCAACCCACCAGCCGTCTGCTCCTCCGCGCTGTGCTAGAGCTTTCTTGTTGCCCACAAGAAGCACCGCCGCCCAAGCCTTAGTGCTTAGGTCTTTCCGCCCAAGTCTGTTCCTTCCCGACCCCAAAGCTTCACCAGTAGACCTGAAGGTAAGCTGCCGACCCCTTTCCGGTTCGCCTGACCCCTTTTTCCCTCTTGCCCAACCCTGTCTGTTCGCCGACCCTTATCCACCTCGCCCGAGAGCTCGGCCGTATCCTTTCCTTGACCCAAGGGTATCTGTGTAAAATATCGGGGACTTCTCTATGTTAAGTCTGAGGACCCCGGCACAGTTATTCCTTAACTTTAAGGGTCAGATCACAAGTTTTCCTCCATCCGACCCTTTTATCCTGTTCTCCACCAACTAAAGTTGAACTCCCCCACCTTTTCTGTAGCCTTGCTACAGGTGTCTGAGCTTAATCTTGCAAGTGTTGTTGAAATAACCATCTAAGTGCTAACTCCTGCATTTGCATTCGTGTAGAGTTACATCTCGCCGACAGCACCTAGGAGCTACACCTGGCGCCTAAAGATGGAGCTGTAGCAGAGCCGCCAATCCCAGAAGTCGAAGCAGCACCAGCTGAAGACCAGTTCCCCTCCACTCCGCTTGAAGGCAAGCCCCGGAGCATGAACCCAACTTTCTAAACTTGCACATGCCTTCCGTCTTATGTGACGCGCATTTACGTATAGGAGTTGTTTGAAACCATAGATGCATGACTTAGTTCCTCTTATCTGAACACTAGTTTGTTGGGTTCGAGTAGTGGCAATGCTTAATAGGACTTGGTAAAAGTTGAGTGATTTCCTGTCACTCGCGAGTTATAGGAGTTGGTTGTTTCTCTTCTGTTACAACTATAAGGACAATGGACGAGGTAGGGTTATGGTTAACTCTTTTGGTGGTCGGCGGATCGCCCCGTCTGTTTACTCAATCTGTTAAGGCCCGACAGTGGTGGTGTTCGTGATCAAGTGTTTGAAAGTACTAATCTCATACCCATTATGGGATGGGGAAGCCTAGTACCTGATTGAACCTAAACGTGGGCGGTTCGATTCACTGTCTCTGGAACGAAGTTCCCTTGCGGCCGCACGTGGTGGCAAGTGTGGTCATAGAACGGCAGAGGCCAGGTCTGTGAAACCTTGCACCAAGGGAAGTGGGCCTGACACGGGTTAGGGAATTGATGGGGAAGGCCGACACAGGATGTCGTGAGGTTAGGTTCACCATGCATGGTTAAAGAACTCGAATCGATTCGTCTACCTCTCACAGTTTGAGACTGCTTGATCGCTATGCTACACTGAGTAATAAAGGAGTCTAATGATGACATAGTCTTGATGTTGGGCTTATATACATAATGTTGGATCTATGCTTGCTTAGTGTAAGTTGCCAACATAGACTGGTTAATGAACTTAGAATATGAGCAAAAATTTGAAAGCAAGGACCTAACATAGTCGCTTTTGGCAAACAAAACCCCTCAGCCAAAGAGCCTTGCATGTCTAGAAGTAGTGAAGTAGCTTTTCACCAGTCAGTTAAGTCTTGTTGAGCTTAGAAGCTCAGCCTTGTTTGTGGCATCTCTTTTCAGGTGAAGTTGAAACTTCCGAGCTTGCTGTTGGCACATGGCCGTCCCAGCTTCCTCCTGGGTGGACGGTGGGGAATGGGATCATTGATGTCCTAGCTGGCCTCACCAGGGATATCTGACCCCGATGATTAGCTTCTGCTATGTTTTTACCTTCTGTTGTTTCCTTCATAGCTTGTAAAACTCTGATTTTCAACTAGTGTGTCATGAATTGTTAATCAAATGGTGGATCTGTTGTATTCTCTGGAACCACTCACCTTCGTGTGAGCTATGCTAACTCGGTCCTGTTAAGTGGTTAAATCGGATGAAATTCGACAGCACATCGAGTTAACTTGATTAAGGCATAAGTATCGTGTGTCAAGCGACTTAACCGTGCTTTAGTTAAGTTAATTCCGAGGTGTTCCGCCACATATCTAATACCCATAGCTCTTACATGCGCATCATGCTTAGCCTGCGAGAGAGGCTTTGTCAATGGATCTGAAATATTCAGATCCGTATGTATTTTGCATATCTTGATCTCACCCTGATTAACGAAGTCTCGAATGAGATGAAATCGCTGCATTACATGTTTGTTCTTCTGGTGGTTCCTTGGCTCCTTTGCTTGCGCAGTTGACCCATTGTTATCACAGTAGAGATTCAATGGGCTGGACGCATTCAGGAATGCACCAAGCTCAATAAGGAAGTTCCTTATCCAAACACCCTCCTTCACGGCTTCCGAAGCCACAATGTACTCAGCTTCTATCGTAGAATCGGCCACCGTGTCCTGCTTGGAATTCTTCCAACTAATAGCACCACCATTTAGCGTGAACACAAATCCTGATTGTGACTTTGAATCATCTCTATCGGTTTGGAAACTAGCATCGGTGTAACCTGTTACAATGAGCTCCTCCTCACCTCCATAGACGAGGAACATATCTTTAGTCCTTCTTAAGTACTTAAGAATGTTTTTCACCGCTGTCCAGTGACTCTCACCCAGATCAGACTAGTGTCTGCTTGTCATACTTAGCGCATATGAAACATCTGGGCGCGTACTTATCATTGTATACATGATAGATCCAATAGCCGAGGCATATGGCACTCTACTCATGCGATCCTGCTCATCAGCAGTCGAAGGACACTGAGTCTTGCTGAGATGTATGCCATGTGACATAGGCAAGAACCCTTTCTTCGCCTCTTCCATGCTGAATCGCTTCAACACTTTGTCAATATAAGTATCTTGGCTTAATCCTATAAGCCTTCTTGATCTATCTCTATAGATCTTAATGCCCAGAATATATGCCGCTTCCCCTAAGTCCTTCATCAAAAAACTATTTTTCAGTGAAGTCTTTACGGACTCAAGCATAGGAATGTTATTTCCAATCAGCAATATGTCATCCACATATAAGATTAGAAATACTACAGAGCTCCCACTAACCTTCTTGTAAACACAAGACTCTTCTTTGTTCTTGGTGAAGCCAAACCCTTTGACCACTTCATCAAAACGAATGTTCCAACTCCTAGATGCTTGCTTCAATCCATAAATGGATCTCTGAAGCTTGCATACCTTTCCAGCATTTTTCGGATCGACAAAACCCTCGGGCCGTATCATATACACATCCTCAGTTAGGTTTCCATTCAGGAAAGCTGTCTTGACATCCATCTGCCATATCTCATAATCAAAATATGCAGCTATAACTAGAATAATCCGAATAGACTTAAGCATCACTACGGGCGAGAAGGTCTTGTCATAGTCAACTCCTTGAACTTGTTCAAAACCTTTTGCGACAAGTCGTGCTTTATAGATGTGAACATTTCCATCCATGTCCTTTTTCTTCTTATAGATCCACTTGCACTCTATGGCTTTAACACCATCAGGCGGGTCAACCAAGTTCCAAACTTGATTGTCTCCCATGGACTCTATTTTGGATTGCATTGCACTCTGCCATTTTTTGGAGTCTGGGTCCATCATTGCTTCTGCATATGTCGCAGGCTCATCATTGTCCAACAATAATAGTTCCCGCATTTCGTGAAGCCTTGCCGACCTTCGTGCTTGTGGTGGTGCTTCTCTTGCCATAGGTATCTCAACTTGTTCTTCTATGTTAGCATCACTCATTGATTCTTGCCCGATCGGCTCATCTCAAACTTCTTCAAGATGCACTATCTTTGCACTCTTTTCTCCTTTGAGAAACTCTTTCTGTAGGAAAACCCCATTCTGAGCGACAAATATTTTGCCCTCTAACCGGTTGTAGAAATAATATCCTAAAGTTTCCTTTGGATATCCCATGAAAATGCACTTATCCGACTTTGGTGTGATCTTGTCTGACTGAAGTCGCTTGATAAACACTTCACATCCCCAAATCTTTAGAAAAGACAAACTGGGAGTCTTTCCAGTCCACATCTCATATGGTGTCTTAACTACGGATTTAGATAGTACCCTATTAAGTGTGAAAGCTGATGTTTCTAGAGTGTATCCCCAAAATGATAACAGTAGGTCGACTGGCTCATCATTGATCGAACCATGTCTAACAAAGTTCGATTACGTCGCTCGGATACACCATTTCTCTGAGGTGTTCCAGGCGGCATAAGTTGTGGAACAATTCCGCAACTCTTCAGATGATTGCTACATTCGTGGCTCAAATACTCGCCTCCATGATCAGATTGCGAGGCCTTAATTTTCTTACCACACTGATTTTCAACCTTATTCTAAAATTCCTTGAACTTTTCAAAGGTTTCAGACTTATTCCTCATCAAGTAGACATATCCATATCTACTAAAATCATCAGTGAAAGTTATGAAGTATTGGAATCCTCCTCTAGCCGTCGTGCTCATTGGTCCGCATACATCGCTATGTACAAGTTCCAACAAGTCTAATGATCTCTCAAGAAAACCTGTGAAACGTGCCTTGGTGATCTTGCCTAGTAAGCAAGCCTCACATGTCTCGTATGATTCAAAATCAAAAGAAGTTAGGAGTCAATCAGAATGGAGCTTCTTCATGCGTTTCTCACTTATATGACCCAAACGACAATGCCACATGTAGGTAGGACTTAAATCATTAGGCCGCGGCCTTTTAGCATTTATGTTACAGATAGGTGAACCATCAAGATTTAAAACAAATAATCCATTCATAATGGGTGCTAAAGCTATAAACATATCATTCTTAGAGATCACACAACCATTGTTTTCACTCGCAAATGAATAACCATCCTTCATCAAGCATGAAGGAGACAAAATGTTTCGACTTAAACTAGGAACAAAATATCAATTATTCAATTCCATAATAAATCCTAATGGGAGGTGGAGTTGCATCGTCCCAACGGTCAACGCAGCAACTCTTGCATTATTGCCCACGCGGAAATCAACTTCTCCTCTTTCTACGCTTCTACTTCTTATCATTCCCTGCATCGAATTGCAAATATGAGCAACCGATCTGGTATCAAATACCCAAGAATTAATAATTGTATCAGCGAGAAAAATATGTTGTCTATAACATTAACAACAAGTGTACCTGAGGTGGAAGTACTCTTACTTCCGCCATTGTTCAACGAAGCTAGGTACTGCTTGCAATTTCTCTACCAGTGACCAAGTTCATGACAATAAAAGCACTCTTTATCTGGAGCAGGTCCAGGTTTAGCCTTGGGCACTGGGTTTGGCTTGGACACTCCAGCCTTGCCCTTCTTCTTCCAAGAATTGCCCTTCTTCTTAAAGCTATGCTTGTTCTGTACAACCATCACATGGCTACTACTAGCGCTTTTCTTAATGTCAACTTCTGCTGTCTTGAGCATACCACATAGCTCATTCAGATCCTTGTCCGTCCCATGCATATGGTAGTTCGAGATGAAGTTCCCATAGCTAGGCGGAAGAGGCAAAAGAATGAAGTTAGTGGCCAACTCTTTGCCCATTGGGAAGCCTAGCATCTTCAATCGCTGAGTGTAACAAACATCTTGATTACGTGTGGTCCTACTGCTACGCCTTCTACTAGCTTGCACTCCAGAAAAGCCTTGGACACATTGAACCTTTCAGTCCTGGCCTGTGTCTGGAACATATCCTTGAGCACCATGATCATATCGTGTGCCTCATGATTTGTTTCGAATTGCATGCGCAGCTCAGATTCCATGCAAGCGAGCATAAGGCAGCTTACCTCAAGATTGACATCAAATGCTTTCTTGTAAGCAGCCTTAACGGCAACAGATGCATCATCAGCAGGTACTTATGGTAATGGGGTGTCTAGAGCATCTTCCTTTTTATCGACCCTGAGAACAATTCTCAGGTTACGGATCCAATCCGAGTAGTTTGTTCCATTCAACTTGTCCTTCTGAAGGACCGAACGCAAAGCAAACGGTGTGGTGTTGCTAGGTGCCATTTAATCTACAACAAAAGTAATGTAAAATACACTAAGACAAACATATCCATGACACAGTAAATCACATTAAACTATTTAACAGAATCTACTCCCACTAAAATCAATACCCCTCTATTGATACTTAGTGATTCAGGATCCACAACTAACAAGTCTACTAGTGAGCTTTAGCATCACCACTAGCAGGCGAGGTAGATCGGTAAGCAACTTCTTGCTAATCATATCACATATGACTCCTGTTGTTGGGTGACATCTCCATGTCTCGGTGCCCAACCTTTATGCCCCAAGGTCCTTAACCGTTAAGATAACCTTGTTAAGCAAACCAACCCTTATGCGTGTAAGTGTCCGACACAAACCTGTCTAGTCAAGGAAAACTAGTGGCACCCTAATTTCATAGAACCACCACCAATTGTACAAGACATGGGACGGTGCAAGTTTTAGTTGGGAGGGCATACTAACTTAAACTTTGTGAGGGATTATTCTACTTCTAACATCACATCATGCAGGAAGTAAAACATAAAGAATAACATGCACACAGTTGTGACACAGTATGACCCATTTTCTTATGGTGATCTCCATCTCCATAGAACCTGTTCACTATGGTGATCTTCATCTCCATGTTCCATGTGCGCCATCCTCTTGGTGATGAGTCCTCGAAGAACTAGAACATGCTATTACACCTAATAGCTAGTAATGTAGATTACATAGTTGCTTGGATCATCACTGATTGGTACACAGACCATTAAATACATTAAGGTGACAACACATATGGCTCCAGCCGTATTGCCGTACGTGCGACACACAGGGCATGAATGAGTTACACACATGCATCACATATACAAGGGGCCATACTGATAAAAAAATCATAGCATCCTGCAAAACAGAGTTAGGCATTCTAACGTTCCAAACTTCAGAGGCACGAAACTCCATCTTCTAAGCCAAATTTAGGGAATCTAATTTTGCCGAAAATGGCTAAGCCATTAAATTTTATGTGTAACTTTTTCTGTAGATCAATTTTTATATAAAATTTGTCTCGATCCGAGATCGTACCGAAAAGTTACGGCTGTTTTACCGAAGCACGCGCATACGACAAAATTCTGACCCAGTAGTAGATCCAATCTACTATTGCGCATCACATGCGCCTGGCGTATGAACCTAGATTTTGATTCGACCAATCACATTGATATTCGCTTGTTGCAACTGGCATTATGTGTATCACTTAACTCCGATGGCGGAAATCCGACCGGTAGGAGTATGTCGTTACACGACCATTGCAGCAAGAACACGGAAACATGCCATAGATCAATCTGAAAACTCGCATATCTCCATATGCACACATCCCGAATCCATAACAAAACAGCTACGGCTCTGATACTACTGTTGGGATACGAGGTAGACTACACTAGCGCAAAACAAAATTTTTCTACCGCGTAAACCAGGAAAAGTGTCGTATATGGATCACGGGATTACCACTCGATGCACTGGTGCGGAAGATGTAGTCGATCAACATAGTCGAACACGTAGTCGGTCACGTCGGGGCAGCGAAGTCGATCAACGTAGTCGAACACGTAGTCGATCACGTCGACGTCGAGCAGCTCCTCAACAGCTTGTCCAACACCTGCAAGGTATCCACACGTGCAGGGAGGAAGCGTTGCAAGCCGGACTGCTAGGTCCGTGAGTTGCAACAGCGCGAGGGTGTGGGAGGTGCGGCAGATGTGTTTCGGGGAAAAGGATGAAACCCTAGGGTGCCTCACCCCTGTATTTATAGAGGAACCTGACGGGCCTCTAGGTCCGAGGCGCATTAGTACTTCTAAACCTGATCCAACTCGGATCATATCCGACTTGGGCTTCCAGCCCCTTAAGTGTGTGACCCTATGGGTTCAGATACGTATAGACATGGCCCAAGTACTCCTACTTGGCCCAATAGTCGGTAGCGGCCTCTAGCAAGACTGCTCTTTCTCGATCCTATGATTCAAAATCCCTTTGTAGGTTAACTCTTAACTGTACATAGCATGGCCATGCATTTTTGGATCCGATCACTCGAGGGGCCCAGGGATATCACTCTCCATCATAGAGGGGCAAATCCCATCCTGATTGACCATGCCTCACAGCATGCTTCTTGACAAACCCGAAAGCTACCTTTTTAACTACCCTGTTATGGTGTAGCATTTGATAGCCCCTGAGTAAGTCGATCCACATCTTGAGTACATGCGACCATCCCAGGTCTACGAACAAAGCGTACATGTTGTGTAAGGAGAGAACTACTTCTTGTGTTGGGTCAGTCCTAGCACATGTCTCTACACATGCTCACATTATTAGTTTGACATCTCCATGTCCATGACTTGTGAAACATAGTCATCAACTAATACATGTGTTAGTCTAATATTCATGTGTGTCCTCACATGAACTCCGACTAGGGACAACTTTAGAATAACCATACAAGTAAAGAGTTTCATGTACAATTCACATAATTGCAAATCAATTCAAGTAGCCTTTAATGGATATTCAAGGAATACAATATAAATCATGGATACAAATGGAATATCATCATCTCTATGATTGCCTCTAGGGCATACCTCCAACATACTCTCCCTGCACGGAGACTTGAAGAGGTCGTATGACTGTGCCACAGAAGCCGTTGAGCTATAAGCAAGTACGCAAGTACCAAATTCGACGGTGCAAGTCTTCGTCGCATCCAAAAAGCTATCCTGGTCAGAACTCAAGATCCCAGAAAAGAAGTCGGGGGCAACCAAGGTCAAGCCAACAAGCAAAGTAGATGTCAAAGCCATTGATCTTGACATTGGTGATAGCTCCAAAACAGCCCTGATTGGCACATGGTTGGATCCTCAATAGGAAAGCGCGCTTGTCACCTTTCTCCGAGCCAACCGAGACATCTTTGCGTGGAAACCAGTGGACATGCCATGAGTGCCCAAGGACTTGATCGAGCATTGAATAAATATGAATCCAAAAGGTAGACCAAAAAGGCAACGCTTACGACGATTTGCCCAAGAATGAAGGGAAGTCATCAAGAAAGAACTGGCCAAACTACTCACTATGGGCTTCATAAAAGAAGTCTATCATCCAGAGCAGCTTACTAATCCCATCTTGGTGCAAAAGAACAATAACAATGCATGGAGGATGTGTGTCGACTACACAGACCTTAACAAGCACTGCCCAAAGGATCCTTTCGGGCTCCCTAGGATTGATCAAGTCATCGACTCCACAATTAGATGCGCCCAACTCTATTTTCTCGATTGCTACTCGGGGTATGACCAGATAGCTCTCAAGGAAGAAGACCAAATCAAAACTGTGTTCATCACCCCATACAGAGGTTTCTGCTACACAACAATGTCTTTTGGGTTGAAGAATGCAGGTGCTACTTATCAATTCAAGAGTGCTTTAAGAAGCAGCTGCACCGCAACGTAGAGGCGTACCTGGATGATGTGGTTGTAAAGACCAGAAATCCTGATGACCTGATTGCGGATTTAGAAGAAACTTTCACAAGTTTACGTGCATTCCGGTGGAAGCTCAACCCGACAAAGTGCATCTTCGGTGTACCCTTCGAGAAACTACTCGTTTCATCATCAGTCACCGAGGAATTGATGCCAATCCCGAAAAGATCTCCGCCATCACTGACGTGCATGCCCTATCATGCATTAAAGATGTCTAGAAGCTTACCAGATGCATGGCGGCTGTCAACAAATTCATCTCAAGGCTTGGAGAATGGGGCCTACCCTTCTTCAAACTACTCAAGCGGCAAGACAAATTCCAGTGGACCGAGGAGGCACAAGCCCTACAACAATTAAAGGACTTCCTATCAAAGCCACTAATCCTCACGGCACTAAACCCTAATGAAGACTTGCTCCTTTACATCGCCACGACTACTAACGTTGTCACCACGGTAATCATGGTTGAAAGACCAAAACCAGGCCATGTATACAAAGTACAGAGGCCTATTTACTTCATCAGCAAGGTGTTGTTAGATTCCAAGGCCAAATACCCGCCAGTCCAGAAAGTACTATACGTAATACTACTTACCTTGCGCAAGCTACCACATTACTTCCAGGAGCACAACATCTCTTACATTACCGACTTCGCCCTAGGAGAAATCCTCCACAACCAGGATGCAACAGGAAGAATATCTAAATGGGCAGTAGAACTCGGACTACAATCAAGTCCCAAACTCTAGTCGATTTCATGGCAGAATGGTGGGAGAATCAACTACCAACACCAGCAGACTGTCCACAGCATTGGGTCATGTATTTTGACGGATCACTCAAGCTCGAGGGCGCCCATGTAGGAGTACTGTTAATATCTCTCAAAGATGAAAAACTCAAATACATCATGCAAATCTTCTGGGAAGTATCCAACAACGAAGCTGAATACAAAATGCTTCTGCACGGGCTCCGCTTGGCAATCTCATTAGGAATCAAGTGATTGTTGGTCCATAGTGACTCACTGGTGGTGATCAATCAAGTCAATGATGAGTGGGATCACCACAAGGAGAACATGGATGCATACTATTTGGAAGTACAAAAGCTAGGGAACAAATTCTCTAGTCTGGAGTTGTATCATGTGATTTGCGACAACAATGTAGTATTGGATGTCCTATCCAAACTCGGATCTACTCATGCTCAACTTCTAGCAGGGGTTTTTGTCATGAGCTACACAACCCATCCATAGCAGGGCCAGCACCATCAACAACCACTGATCGAGGTCCTACCGCACCAGATGAAGAGGTCATGATGATCGACATAGACTGGAGAGCTCCCTTCTCAACTACATCAAAGAACACAAGTCACCTCCAGACAAGACAGAAGCAGAGCAAGTCCCACGACACAGCAAGAACTATGCTCTAGTCAGAGGCAAGCTTTACAGAAGAGGCGCATCATCAAGAGTACTGATGAAGTGTGTCTCATGACAAGACGGCAAGGACATACTAGAGGAAATTCACAAAGGTATTTGTGGCAACCACGCATCCTCATCAACGATCATGGGTAAAGCTTTTAGAGCAAGGTTCTATTGGCCTACAGCTCTTGCTGATGCCGAGGAACTAGTTTGCCGATGCCAATGATGTCAATTCTTCACCAAGCAACAGCATGTCCCTGCCTACAAGTTAATCACCATACCACCCTCTTGGCCCTTCGCATGCTGGGGGCTTGACATGATTGGCCTATTGCCTATAGCGCCTGGAGGGTTCAACTGAGTACTAGTGCAATCGATAAGTTTACCAAGTGGATCGAAGTAAAGCTAGTAAGCAGTCCACCTCCACAGCTTTCCTAATCGCATTATCACAGACCTGGGCTCCAACTTCAACAATTTGGGAATACTACGACAATAGTGGGATCAATGTCCGGTATGTCTCTGTCACTCACCCGTGGGCCAATGGCCAGGTGGAGCGTGCTAATCGGATGGTACTGGATGCTCTCTAGAAAAGGCTGCACGGTATTGGCGACACGAAAGGAGGGTAGTTGGCTCATAGAACTACCCAATGTCCTCTAGGGGCTCCGTACTCAGACTTGCAAGCCTATAGAGCAATCGCGCTACTTCCTGGTCTATGGATCCGAAGTTGTCCTTCCTGCCGACGTCGTGTGGAAATCTCCAATAGTCGAGTATTACGAGAAGGGCGCAGCAGAAAAACAAGGTGTCTAGACTTTGATAGCCTCAAAGAAACTCGTTGTGTAGCACTCATCCAGTCTGCAGGGTACCTTGAAGGACTCTGCTGCTATCATGATCGCAACATCAAAGAACGTTCATTCAATATAGGCAATATGGTCCTCAAGCGTATCCAAGACACCAAGGGGCTGCACAAGCTAAACTCACCATGGGAGGGTCCGTTCATTGTCTCCGAGGTCGCCGGACCTGGGTTGTATAGGCTCCAACACCTCTTCGGTGAAGATGTTGACAACTCGTGAAACATCAAGCAACTCTATTGATTTTATCCCTAGTTTACATATTCATGGACACCATCCATCGGCCTTAGTTGTAGAATTACAATTTAATAAAGCAGTTATATTTTTCATCGTAATACGACTGCTTATTTCTGCCAAATTTCGGCTTGTAGAAGCAAGCTCACTGAGCTATTCAGCTCCCTGGGCAAAACCACTCAATTCACAGCTTGTAATAACATGTTTGCACAACTACAGCAAGCTATTCAGCTACCTAGGCAGAATCACCCAAATGCAGCTTGTAATGACAAGTCTGCAAAAATTTTAAAGTGTTATTCAACTCATTGGACAACATCGTCCAAATTGCTGGCTTGCAAAACAAGTCCACTGTAAAATTCACGAGTTAGTCAACTCATTGGATAAAATTTGTCCCTTAGCGGCTTACAGAAAAAAGCCATCAGTACTTCGGGGGTTAACTAAACTACCTGAGATACTTTCTACTAGACAAGTCTGTCTAGTCGCGGCTTGTAATAATAAGTCTGCAGTTCCATAGGTTTCAGGAGCGCAACATCTATACAACCCAAAGAGGTTGTAAAGATAGGCTCTAGTAAAAGAAACCCTGAAGAGACTACTTGGCTAAGACGTCTAACTACCCAGATACCTTGAGTACTAGTACTCCGCAGAAAGGAGTCGCGTCCTAAAGTACTCTACATCATGTATCTGACGAGGCTAATCAAAGAAGCCTTGTGCCGCTATCATGATCGCAACATCAAAGAACATTCGTTCGATATGGTCCTCAAGTGTATCCAAGACACCAAGGGGCTACACAAGCTAAGCTTACCATGGGAGGGTTCGTTAATTGTGTCCAAGGTCACCGGACCTGGGTTGTATAGGCTCCAATACCTCTTTGGTGAAGATGTCCACAACTCGTGAAACATCAAGCAACTCTATCAATTTTATCCCTAGTTTACATATTCATGGACACCGTCCATTGGCCTTAGTTATAGAATTACAAGTCAATAAAGCAGTTATATTTGTCATCGTAATACGACTACTTATTTCTGCCAAATTTTGACTTGCAGAAGCAAGCTCACTGAGCTATTCAGCTCCCTGGGAAAAATCGCTCAATTCACAGCTTGTAATAACATGTCTGCACAACTACAGCAAGCTATTCAGCTCGGAAAAAATCACCCAAATGTGGCTTGTAATGATAAGTCTGCAAAAATTTTAAAGTGTTATTCAACTCATTGGACAACATCATCCAAATTGCTAGCTTGCAAAATAAGTCCACTGTAAACTTCACGAGTTAGACAACTCATTGGACAAAATTTGTCCCTTAGCGGCTTGTAGAAAAAAGCCATCAGTACTTTAGGGGTTAACTAAACTACCTGAGATACTTTCTACTAGACAAGTCTGTCTAGTCGCGGCTTGTAATAACAAGTCTGCAGTTCCACAGTTTTTAGGAGCGCAACATCAATACAACCCCAGAGAGGTTTGACGGATAGGCTCTAGTCGAAGAAATCCTGAAGAGACTACTTGGCTAAGAGGTCTAACTATCGGTGTTTTAGACCAGCAACCCACCTAGGGGGTACCCTAGGTGGTCTTTTGTGCGGTAGGTGTCGTCAAGAATCAAGGAGTCGATGGTGACGTAAGGAACACGATTTAGACAGGTTCGGGCCGCTAGATCACGTAATACCCTACGTCCTGTATGTTGATTGTATTGATTGACCTGCGTTCTCTTGTTCTCCGTTCTCTATTGTTTGGAGGTGTCGGTGTTTTAGACCAGCAACCCACCTAGGGGATACCCTAGGTGGTCTTTTATGCGGTAAGGGCCATCGAGAATCAAGGAGTCGATGGTGATGCAAGGAACGTGATTTAGATAGAATCGGGCCGCTAGATCGCGTAATACCCTACCTACTTTGTGTTTGGTTGTATTGATCTTAGATGAACTGGAGTTGTTGTCTTTGAGGGGGGTCCCTGCCCACCCTTATATACACGGGAGGGCAGGGTTACAAGTCTGAATCCTAGTCGAGTACAATTACAGAGTTCTACTCGGTGTGGTCCGAGTAGTTTCCATACACATACTTAACTAGTCCGAGTGGGATATGCATATTGTTGCGTAGCCCCTTGTCTTGCTCATGTCTGAGTACGTCCCTTAGTGGGCCGTTCAGGGCCTACTCGTGGGCCTGGGGTGCATGCCCGACAAGCCCCCGAGTACTTTGTAGTCGTGCGCCACAGTCACGAGTACTGCAGCACCATCCGAGTAGTTCTTTGTAGAGGTTGTAGTGTTCAAAGTCCTCAAGGACTGTCACGTGGCTGGAAGGTACTCTTCTTGCTCCTTTTAGTTGCCTCTATTCCAGGAATTTTATATGGTAGTGCGATGACAATCGTACTCCATATGAAGTAGCCCCCGAGCCTTAGGTTGAGTCAAAGAGTCAAGCTTAGGGTCAATCCTGCTTCCTAGCTATTTTACTCTGGTAATCTGAAAAAGAAAATTCTGACCATCGGGTACGATACCCGCAGCCCCCGAGCACTTAGGCGATTTTTATCGATGAAGTGGTCAAAACCCGTTGATAGGAGTAGCCATTGGGTGTTATGGCAATAAATCTATTTTAAACCTGACCGTTGCATAACTGACGCTTGGAATCCGGAGGCAGGGGAGATATAACTGGAGGGCCCCCTTTTGGTTAGGGTTACACTCCATTGTAGCAGATATGTTTTTCTTCTTTGCCCTGCTTTTCTGTTCCTCTTCTGCGCTGTCGCGATCTTCCAGCGCCACCGCCGCCATTGCCACTGTTCCTTGAGAGAGATCCAAGGTTGAGTTCATTTTTCCTTGCTGTGGCTGAGGTCAGATGATGCGCACCAAGAAGATGGGGAAGAAACCTGAAAAATCTCAGGGAAAAGCTCCGGCTGCGGGTAAGGTGAAATCGAAGAAGGGAAAGGAGCTGGTGTTGCCGGCGCCGAAGGTGGGTCCGACGAACTAGACTGCACCGCCACCGCCTGGAGTCACGTGGCAGAACTCCATGATGAAGGAGGCGGCCATTCAGGCGCTTGTTGACGCCAAGCTTCTACAGCCGAAGGAGGTACTCGAGTGGAGGCCTGCTTTTGCTAACGCGTGGCAGTTTGAGAAGCATCCGAACGAAACTATCATGCTCGCACACTTTGTGGAGAGGGGACTGGCAGTGCCTACCTCCGACTTCTTCAGAGGTATCCTCGAGTACTACAAGCTTCAGTTGGTTCACTTGAACCCCAATGGTGTTCTTCATATGTCCATTTTTGTATATTTGTGTGAGGTCTACCTGGGAGTTCCTTCTAGCCTTGAGCTATTTAGGAAACTATTTCATTGCAAGCCTCAGCCTAGTGCCATTAGGATAGAGGTTTTTGGAGGGGCCGGGTTCCAAATTAGGAACTCGGGCGCCTATATTGATTATAACTTGACGGATTCCCATGGTGAGTGGAAAAGGAAGTGGTTTTACATTGGGAACAATAGTCCTCGCTTGCCGGTAGTTACTGATCACGCCCCCAAGCATGCGAAGAAGAGGTCATCCAGACTCATTCGTCTTTTGTACTCTTTTGTCTTTTGTGGCATGAATGCTTTCATGTGGGCAGAGTCAGAGGTCATCCAGACTCGTCGTTCACGGGCGAATAGTAATTCCTGGGTGGTTGGTGGTTGTAGCACTTGGCTATAAATACACCGCCATGGAGGTCGACCCGGATCAGGCTTTGAGTAGCGATGGATTGCCTTCGGTTGCTGTTGTTTGAGTGTAGAGAGCCTTCAAAGAGTACACCGGTGCTAGAAGATTCCTCGTAGGTTAGAGCCACCTTCCCTCCACAGACTCTAGCACTCATAGGGATAGCCACGATGCTAGAAGAATCCTCGTAGGAGGGTGCATCGCGTGCCTCATCTTGCAGCTCGTGATCCAGCCGGGTACACGCTGGAACTCGCGAGTGATGGGTGATGAGTGTCGTGGTCTTTATCTAGCTCTCGTAGAGGTGGAGGTGTGGCCGCAGTGTGGGTCGGCTCGACAAGGCTAGCAAAAGAGCAGCCTTCTTTCCTTCTTTGTGTAGTATGCGGGATTCATCATTGCCGCTGTCAAGGTAGCGGCGAAGCAGGAGTTCCTGGTGTTGCCTTGGGTAGAGGACCTGGATATGGCTACGTTTTGCGCAGCTTCCTTGCGTGTGGGCCCTTCCCATTGTAGTCGGCAGACCTGAGTGGCCTTGTGATATTGTAAAAGCCTGAGGCTTAAATGCAAACCGCTAGTAGGCAATTGCTTGTAGTCTTTTTGTATTGTATTTTGAGTACCTTTACTCGTATGTAACTTTTGATTTTTCCTCATATTTGAGTAGAAAATTGCTCTACCCTTGAGGCTTTGTACCAAAGTTGAAATGCCTGTTGAGTTGGTAGTCTTGTGTCAAGAGTAGTATATCTTGTACTCGGTAGTTGAGCTGTTGGCTCGAGTAGTTGAAATGAGTTTCTGCTTGAAGCTATAACTCGAGTTCTTTTGTCTACTACGGGTAGTAGTGACAGAGATGTTCTATATTCCAAGAGTTTGGTACTTGTTCTCCTGAAAGTTCTTGTAGTCTATAAGATCCGGGTCCTGTAACCTTGGATACAATGTAAGGACCTTCCCATGGTGAATTGAGTTTATGCAACCCTAATGTGTCTTGGATTTGTTTGAGGACCATGTTGCCTAAGTTGAAAGATCGTTCCTTGACATTGCGGTTGTGGTATCGTCTTAACCCGTCAAGGTATCTGGCTGATTGGACTAATGCTGCGCATCTTGTTTCTTCTAGACTGTCCATATCCGTGCATCTCGTTTCCTCTACCATTTCTTCATCATATTGTTCTACTGAAGGAGATTGCCACATGACGTCCGCGGGTAATATAGCTTCTGAGCCATATACTAGAAAATAGGGAGAGAGCCCAGTAGTCTTGCATGATTGGGTTCGTAGTCCCCACAGAGCGTTAGGTAGTTCCTTAAGACATTTGCCTCCTTTTGTATTGCCAACATCATGTAGTCTTTTCTTGAGAGCTTCAAGTATCATGCCGTTAGCACGCTCGACTTGTGCATTTGCTTGTGGGTGAGCGACTGAGACATAGCAGACATCAATTCCACTATTCTCGTAGTAGTCCCAGAAGTCATGATTATTGAAGTTGGACCCCAGGTCTGTGATGATTCTATTTGGAAAACCGTAACGGTGTACGATTTCATCCAAGAAGTCGAGGACTCGGTCTGCCTTGGGGAAAGTGACTGGTTTGACTTCGATCCATTTGATGAATTTGTCGATGGCCACGAGTACTCGGTTGAATCCTCCTGGCGCAGTTGGTAATGGCCCTATCATGTCTAGCCCCCAGCAAGCAAAATGCCATGTTGGAGATATTGTTACTAGCTTGTAGATAGGGACATGTTGCTATTTGGTGAAGAATTGACAGCCTTTGCATTTTTGATCTAACTGTTTCGCATCAGCCAAAGCCATGGGCCAGTAGAAACCTGCACGGAAAGCCTTGCCTACTATCGTTCATGAGGATGCATGGTTGCCACAGATCCCCTTGTGGATTTCTTCTAAGATTTCTTGGCCATCTTCATGGGTGACACACTTCATGAGCACCCCTGATGATGCACTTTCCCTGTAGAGCTTGTCGCCGACTAGAACGTAGTTTTTTCCTCGTCGGGAAATTTGCTCGGCTTGATTTTTGTCAGAAGGTAACTAGTGGTCTTTGATGTAGTCGATGAAGGGTGTCCTCCAGTCGACTTCTATCATCATGATTTCTTGAGTGACTTCCGTAGTCTTGACTACTAGTGGTGTGACTTGTTCTGGTATGGACGGTTTGTGGAGTTCGTGGTCAAAGGTTCCTGCTGGAACTTCTGCACGAGTTGAGCCCATTTTTGATAGTACGTCGGCAGCTATGTTGTTGTCGTGGATGATATGGTGAAATTCCAAGCCTGAGAACTTGTTTTCCAGTTTGCGGACTTCTTTGCAGTAAGCGTCCATGTTGTCCTTGTTTCGATCCCATTCGTCATTGACTTGGTTTATAACGACTAGTGAGTCGCCGTATACCAATAGTCTTTTGATGCCGAGGGAAATTGCAAGGCGAAGGCCGTGTAGCAGTGCTTCGTACTCGGCTTCGTTGTTTGAGACTTCCTAGAAGATTTGCAGTACGTACTTGAGTTGGTTTCCCTTTGGGGAGATGAGGAGTACGCCTGCACCAGCCCCTTCGAGTTTGAGGGATCCGTCGAAATACATTACCCAGTGCTCTGGCCTCTCGACTGGTGTGGGTACCTTATTTTCAGTCCATTCAGCCACGAAGTCAACCAAAGCCTGGGATTTGATAGTTGTCCTTGGTTTAAAGTGCAAGGTTAGAGCTTCGAGTTCAACTGCCCATTTGGAGATTCTACCCATGGCGTCTCTGTTGTGGAAGCTTTGAAGAAGGGTAGTCCTCGTTCTCCAAGTCTCGAGATAAACTGATTGAGGGCTGCCATGCAGCCTGTCAGTTTTTGCACATCCTTGATGCTGGCTAGTGCATGCATGTTTGTGATGGCAGTTATTTTCTCCGGGTTGGCCTCAATGCCGTGATGGCTAATGATGAACCCGAGTAGTTTGCCAGAAGGTACTCCGAAAACGCATTTGGTAGGATTGAGTTCCCATCGGAAAGCTCGTAAACTTGAGAAGGTTTCCTCCAAATCGGCGATAAGTTCCTCCTGGTTTGTTGTTTTGACAACTACATCATCCACGTAAGCTTCAACATTACGATGTAATTGCTTTTCGAAGCACATCTGTATAGCTCGTTGATAGGTTGCCCCTGCATTTTTTAGTCCAAATGACATTGTCTTGTAGCAGAAAGCCCCAAATGGTGTGATGAAGGCTGTTTTAGCTTGTTCTTCTTCTTTGAGGCTTATCTGATGATAGCCTGAGTAACAATCGAGGAAGCTAGCAAATCGCACCCAGCAGTAGAGTCAACTACTTGGTCGATCCTGGGTAATCCAAAAGGGTCTTTTGGACAGTGTTTGTTGAGGTCTGTGTAGTCGACACATTCTCCATTCATTGTTTTTCTTGCGAACGAGTACAGGATTGGCTATCCAGTCAGGGTGAAAGACTTCTTTGATGAACCCTACAGCGAGTAGCTTGGCTAGTTCTTTTTTTATTGCTTCTCGTCTGTCTTGGGCAAACTTGCGAAGTCGCTGTCGTTTTGGAGTAGCTTTGGGATCAACATTTAGAGAGTGCTCAATCAGTTCCTTGGGCACACCGGGCATGTCAGCTGGTTTCCAAGCAAAGATATCATGGTTAGCCCGAAGGAAACTGATGAGCGCGGTTTCCTATTTAGTGATGAGGACATCACCTCTCCGGATGCACATGATACTCCGCTGGACATTCAAGGTCCAATCACTAGAGCTCGCGCACGACAATTGCATTTAGAGGTGAGATCGTTCCTAACCAATTCGTTTTATGATTTTAAGAATAGATTGCTATTCAATGATTATATTTTGATTAGGAACAAAGGAGAGGACCAGGAGATGCATGGAGAGAGGCTTGGAGGCGTGGAGGACCAGCAAGGACATACAACTCGAGTTGGAGGCCCAAGCCAAGTCGACTTCGAGTCCACCTCGGTGTCCAGGAGCAGCCCACAGTGATTTGGATGCCCAGACCGCATACGGACTCCGTTTTGAACGTTCTATATATGGTTGGAAAGTTTAGAAGATCTATTTTCCAATGGCACTAGTTCCATGCCTAAATTCATCCTGAGTCAACGGGAATCGTCGAAACAAGATGGCGTCCAGAATCTGTCCTGGCGCTGCGTCGCCTTATTTTGGCCTTTGGGCCGTGTATCGACATTGGGCCCATTAGGGGCGCGTCCAGGGGGTCGACCACGACCCTAACCTCTATATAACAGTAGCCGTCACCTTTGTTAGGTTTTGGGTTTTGCTTAGATTAATCTGTCAAGAACAGTTTCGCCGTCATCGGTTTGTAAAACCCCAACTCGTGAGCTTAATCATTCATCCGCAAATTTGGTTTGCATTCTTCCTTGTTCTTGCTTGTGTTCTTCGATTCGCAGGCAAGGATTAGCCTTCTTGGCAAGGTCGACCGTGCATCGCCGGTCGATAACCTGAGGAGACGTTGTGCTGCGATTGCGGGGTTCGGAACGTGTTGTTCGGAAGCCGGATCGATTTGCGTAGCGACTCCGCCCAAATCGTCGATTAACTGAACCTTTCGGAAGATCGGGACCCTAGTCCACATCAAGTGGTATCAGAGCTTCAGGTATACCGTCAGGTTCACCCTTACCCTAGTTAGATTTATTTTCGCATTCATCCTAGAGTCCACAGAAAAGCCAAAAAAATTTTCCCGTCCAAGACCGTGTCTAGCCTTTTGCATATTTCCCTTTCAGAGTCCGTAGTGTTGAGTTTGTGTCCTAGTTCGTGTCATTGTTGCTGGTTTAGATCGTGTTTTAGTTCGGTTGTGTGATCCATACTCCGCTGCCATCATCCCATCTTTTTCTCCCCACCCGATTCCATCTCGACCGTCACAAAACCCTACATCGGAGGGTCCTCCTTAAAACGGGCATAACTTTTCGCTCGGAACTCCGATTGAGGCGTTCTTTTTTTTCCCGGAAAGCTATCGAATTTTTGCACATAGGATTCACTGGCTTTGCCAGTCAAACCGAAATTAAAAAAGTCAAAAAAAATTCAGAAGGGGATCGATTCGAGTTCCCAAGTTCCAGTATCGGTTTTGTGAAATGCTCGTGATTTTCTACCGATCACACCTTACATCGGATTGAGCTGATACTTTGTGGTGTTCCTATTTTTGTGCTCCTGGCTGAGAAAAAAAAATATCAAAAAAATAAAAGAAAAAAGAAAAACAATTTGATTTCTACTAGTGCTAAAAGACGAAACAGCAGGAGGCACGTGGAGAGGAACCACTTGTTTGCTGATATTGTGCGGGATACTTGCTGATCTTGTATCATTGTTGTTCTTCATATCCATCCTTGTTCCTTATTTGTTGACACTACTGTTCTAAGGACACGGGTAGGCCAGCAACTAGGGACAAGTAGCTTTGGACATTTATTCAGCATTGCTATCTGCTAGTGAATTGTGTTCCACTCACATATCTTTGGCCTTCCTATAGCTCCACATATTACTTCTGCACAGCACAGGTTCTTGAGCCTTGCAATCGCGGTCTACGCCTTCCAGGTATCCTTTGCCTTGCTGGTAAGAACCTTGTAAGAGCTTGGTAAGGTGTTTCCTTTTGCTGTGTTGTTTGATTTGAGAGACACCACCACACCTGCGTAGGAGATTATTAGGGTTAACCTTCACCGTTTGTTCCTGTTTTCTATCTACAATGGCTGCAGATAACGATGGAGGCACTCCCAAGGACTTCAACGAGTGTGTCAGCCAAGGACAGTTGCAAGCTTTTATGGATGCCACACAGACCAGGATAACAGAGGTGGTCGCCAAGGCCGTCACCGACTCCATCAATGGACTCAGGCTTGCTGACATTTTTGGGGAGGTGAATGGACGGATAACCACAATAGCTGACAGGGTTGCTGCGTTGGAAGCCCGTCCACCACCACCACCACCACCACCAGCCGATGAAGATGTGGTGTATGATGGCCATGGTAACATAGACCAAGTAGCTACACGAGAGGTACGTATACGACGACGTGTTCGCGTGAACGCAGGTGCTAATCGTGCTCCCGATGACCCTTATGCTAAGATTAAATTTACTATACCTTCATTCTCTGGACATTATGATGCTGAGGGATATCTTGATTGGGAGATGACGGTTGAACAAAAATTTAGTGCCCACCTTGTGCCTGAGCAACATAGAGTTCGACAAGCCACTAGTGAGTTTAAAGATTTTGCTATCATTTGGTGGACTGGATTAGTTGCTGCGGGTGTTGCACCTACTACTTGGGAACAACTTAAGGTTGCTATGCGTGATAGATTTGTTCCACCTTCTTACCATAGAGAACTGCGTAAGAATTTGATGCGCTTAGATCAGGGAGATAAATCTGTGCAGGAATATTTTGGTGAGCTTCAGAAGGGTTTGATGCGTTGTGGCATAGTTGAGGACAATGAGGATGCTATTTGCCGTTTTTATTCCGGTTTGCGGCGCGAAATTCAGGACATAGTTGATTATAAGGATTTTAACTCTGTCAACCAGTTGTTTCAGTTGGCTATGTTTGCAGAAAAGGAATTGCAGGGGCGTGAGTTGCAGGGCAAGAGCAAGGTTGGTAACTCATACCAGCGTACGACACCATCTTTGGGGCTGACCAAGTCCTCCTCTTTTCGCGCATCCCCACCAGCGAGCACACGACCAGCAGACTCTGGAGTTTCTACAACGCCAAAACCAACGCCTGTACGACCTTCGGGTTCAGGTAAAAATTCTTTGCGGGTTCCTGCACAAAGTGCATCCTCCGTTGCTTCGACGGGACGCCCGACTGGCCTTCAGTGTCACCGCTGCAAGGGATTTGGCCACGTGCAGAAGGAATGCCCAAGTCAGCGGGCATACATTGCTACAGAAGATGGAGGTTACATCAGCACCTCTGACATTGAAGATGATGTTGATGAAGAGATCGCTGCCGAGGACACCGAGGGACATGTCCTTCGTGGTGCGGATACTTCAGCCTACATGAACATTATTGTTCAGCGTGTGCTCAGCACGCAAATTCAGCAGCCGGAGAGTCTACAGCGCCACAACTTGTTCCAGACTTTCTTCGTCATCAATAACCGTCGTGCACGTGTGATTATTGATGGAGGGAGCTGCAACAACTTGGTGAGTTCAGATTTGGTCAAGAAGCTTGGCTTGTCCACACGACCGCATCCACATCCATACCATATTCAGTGGTTAAATGACTCTGGCAAAGCTAAGGTAACACAAACTTGCAGAGTTTCTTTTTCCATTGGTGCTTATGCTGATTTTGTTGATTGTGATGTGGTACCTATGCAAGCTTGTTCACTTCTGTTGGGTCGTCCTTGGGAACATGATAATGATGCTACACACCATGGTAGAAGTAATAAATACACCTTAATGTATAAAGGACAAAAAATTACTTTGGTACCTTTGACCCCTGTTGAAATTGTGCAAGCTGATAAGGAACGTGCTGCTACTTTGAACACTGATAATTCTAAACATCAGCAAGTTGCTAGTTCTGTTTCTCCACCTGAAAAGGGGATTAAATTAAAGGGGGGAGTTATGCTTGCAACAAAATGTGATCTTGCTGAAATTTCTGATGATGATGTTTGCTATGCGTTGATATGCAAACGAGCTTTGTTCTCTCTTGATGATATTGCTAGCTCTTTGCCTCCTGCTATCACTAACATTTTGCAGGAGTATGAGGACATTTTTCCAGCTGAGATACCCCCGGGGCTGCCACCTTTGAGAGGAATAGAGCATCAAATCGATTTGATCCCGGGAGCCACTTTGCCAAACCGTGCTGCTTACAGAACCAATCCCGAGGAGACTAAGGAAATACAGCGACAAGTCCAAGACCTTTTGGACCGCGGGGAGCATTTGCGTGCTGTTTTTGAGGCTTTGAGAGATGCACGTTTGTTTGCTAACCTTGAGAAGTGCATCTTTTGCACCGATAGAGTTTCGTTCCTTGGATATGTTGTTACTCCACAGGGAATTGAGGTGGATGGAACGAAAATTGAAGCCATTGAGAGCTGGCCGCTGCCCCAAAGCATCACACAGGTGAGGAGTTTTCTTGGTCTTGCAGGTTTCTATCGCCGCTTCGTCAAAGATTTCAGCACCATTGCTGCGCCATTACATGAGTTGACGAAGAAAGGTGTGGTGTTTCGTTGGGGAAAAGCACAGGACGAGTCCTTTGCCACTTTGAAGGCCAAGCTTACGCGTGCGCCATTGCTGCAACTTCCAAACTTTGGTAAGACCTTTGAGCTTGAATGTGATGCTAGTGGAGTTGGCATTGGTGGTGTTTTGATGCAAGATGGTAAACCCGTTGCATACTTTAGCGAGAAATTGCATGGTCCTGTTCTGAATTACTCTACGTATGATAAGGAATTGTATGCTCTTGTACGTTCCTTACAAACGTGGCGTCATTATTTGTGGCCTAAGGAATTTGTTATTCATTCTGATCATGAATCGCTTAAGTATCTTCGTTCTCAAAACAATCTGAACCGTAGACATGCTAAATGGGTTGAATTTATTGAATCTTTTCCTTATATCATCAAACATAAGAAAGGGAAGGACAATGTGATTGCCGATGCTTTATCTAGAAGATATACTTTGCTGTCCCAACTTGATTGTCGTCTTTTTGGACTTGAATCCATTAAGGAACAATATGCGCTTGACCCTGACTTTAAGGATGTGTTGCTCAATTGTAAAGAGGGACGTACATGGAATAAGTTTGTGATCAATGATGGCTTTGTGTTTAGAGCTAACCGCCTATGCATTCCAGTTGGTTCCGTTTGTCTTTTGTTGATGCAGGAAGCGCATGGAGGAGGATTGATGGGGCATTTTGGTGCCAAGAAGACGGTGGACGCTTTGGCCTCACATTTCTTTTGGCCACAAATGAGGAGAGACGTTGAGAGGTTCGTTGCTCGCTGCACAACATGTCAAAAAGCTAAGTCTCGTTTGAATCCACATGGTTTATACATGCCACTACCTGTTCCTTCTATTCCTTGGGCGGATATTTCTATGGACTTTGTGTTGGGATTGCCTAGGACTAAGAGGGGGAGGGATAGCATTTTTGTTGTTGTGGATCGTTTTTCAAAGATGGCACATTTTATACCATGTCATAAAAGTGATGATGCTGTTCATATTGCTGACCTCTTTTTCAAAGAGATTGTACGTTTGCATGGTATGCCTTCTACTATTGTTTCAGATTGTGATGCAAAATTTTTGAGTCACTTTTGGCGTACTTTGTGGAACAAGTTGGGTACAAAATTATTATTTTCTACCACTTGTCATCCACAAACTGATGGGCAAACAGAGGTGGTGAACCGCACTTTAGGCACCATGTTGAGGGCTGTTTTGAAGAAAAATTTGAAGATGTGGGAAGAATGTTTACCTCATGTGGAGTTTGCATACAATTGGGCAACACATTCCACCACAAAAGTAAGTCCTTTTCAGGTAGTGTATGGATTCAACCCCCGTGCTCCTATTGATATTTTGCCTTTGCCTACTAGTGAGAGGATTCATACGGATGCCAACGAACGCGCTGATTTTATTTTGCAAATGCATGAAACAACTAAGCACAACATTGAAAAAATGAACGAAAAGTATCGAATTGCTGGTAGTAAAGGTAGAAAGGAAGTTAAACTTGAACCGGGTGATCTAGTTTGGTTGCACCTACGAAAGGATAGATTTCCAGATTTGAGAAAGTCTAAGTTGATGCCTAGAGCTGATGGTCCTTTCAAGATAATTGAGAAGATTAATGATAATGCATACAAACTTGAGTTGCCTCCCGAGTTCGGGGTTAGTCCTACCTTTAACATTACAGATTTGAAGCCTTACTTGGGAGCACACGATGAGCTTGAGTCGAGGACGACTCCATTTCAAGCAGGGGAGGATGATGAGGACATCACCTCTCCGGATGCACATGATACTCCGCTGGACATTCAAGGTCCAATCACTAGAGCTCGCGCACGACAATTGCATTTAGAGGTGAGATCGTTCCTAACCAATTCGTTTTATGATTTTAAGAATAGATTGCTATTCAATGATTATATTTTGATTAGGAACAAAGGAGAGGACCAGGAGATGCATGGAGAGAGGCTTGGAGGCGTGGAGGACCAGCAAGGACATACAACTCGAGTTGGAGGCCCAAGCCAAGTCGACTTCGAGTCCACCTCGGTGTCCAGGAGCAGCCCACAGTGATTTGGATGCCCAGACTGCATACGGACTCCGTTTTGGACGTTCTATATATGGTTGGAAAGTTTAGAAGATCTATTTTCCAATGGCACTAGTTCCATGCCTAAATTCATCCTGAGTCAACGGGAATCGTCGAAACAAGATGGCGTCCAGAATCTGTCCTGGCGCTGCGTCGCCTTATTTTGGCCTTTGGGCCGTGTATCGACATTGGGCCCATTAGGGGCGCGTCCAGGGGGTCGACCACGACCCTAACCTCTATATAACAGTAGCCGTCACCTTTGTTAGGTTTTGGGTTTTGCTTAGATTAATCTGTCAAGAACAGTTTCGCCGTCATCGGTTTGTAAAACCCCAACTCGTGAGCTTAATCATTCATCCGCAAATTTGGTTTGCATTCTTCCTTGTTCTTGCTTGTGTTCTTCGATTCGCAGGCAAGGATTAGCCTTCTTGGCAAGGTCGACCGTGCATCGCCGGTCGATAACCTGAGGAGACGTTGTGCTGCGATTGCGGGGTTCGGAACGTGTTGTTCGGAAGCCGGATCGATTTGCGTAGCGACTCCGCCCAAATCGTCGATTAACTGAACCTTTCGGAAGATCGGGACCCTAGTCCACATCATTTAGTATCTAGCCTTGTTCCGATTAGAGCTGTCTTGGAAGAGTCACCCGTCTGGAGATCGACTGGTTTGAAGTCTTTCTCGCTTGCTGGTTTCACCTTTGTGGACCCCGACTTGTTTTCTAGGATCTCGAGCTCAGTTGGGTGAAGTTTCTTTGAAGTTGTGAAAACTTGTTGCATGGTGCTAGGTGCTTGAGAAGTTGTGGCAATCTCCACGGCTTCGATGTCGCACTCGTAAGATCTCCATAGATCTCCCCGTAGCATTAGTGCTCCCTTGGGCCCTGGCATTTTGAGTACCAAGTAAACGTAATGTGGTATGGCCATGAACTTGGCTAGTGCTGGCTTTCCGAGTATGGCGTGGTAAGATGTCTCGAAGTCGGTGAATTCAAATATGATGTACTCGGTGCGGTAGTGTTCCTTAGTTCCAAAGGTAACTGGAAGGACGACTTGTCCTAGTGGTATAGCAGTGTTTCCTGGTACGATTCCGTAGAAGGGTGAATCTGTTGGAGTGAGCATTTTTGTGACGTCGAGGCACATCTTCCTTAGTGTTTTGGCAAAAATGACATTGAGTCCACTTCCGCCATCGATGAGTACCTTGGTCAGCTTTGATCCTGCCACAACGGGGTCGAGTACTAGAGGGAATTGGCCGAGCTCTGAGAATTTTGTCTACTGGTCCTTCCGGCTGAAGGTTATGGGTACTTCTGACCATTTTAGCGGTGTTGAATCTGTTGGTTCGATGGCCATGATTTCCCTAAGTAAGAGTTTGCTGGCCCGCTTGGATGCGGTGCCTGGGATTCCGTCAAAAATGACGTTGACTGTCTTGGAGGCGGTCTGGAAGTCGCCTTCTTCTTCTTCATTGTTGTGGACTTTGCTCTTGCCTTTATCTTTTTTCTTGCTGTACTCTTCAGGAGGTGGTGGTGCGGGTAAGTCTTGCATTACTCGACGCATGCTGTAGCAGTCTATTGCTGAGTGTTTGCTAGTCGGGTGCCATGGGCACTATTTTTTGAGTAGTTCGGTGAAGGTTGGCCCTTCATCGTTTTTGCGGGATCCCTTTTTCCCGGAGTTAGTCATGGAAGCAATGGTGTTGTCGGGTTTCCTTTTGCGATTTTGATTACTTGAAAAGTTATTTCGAGTATCATTGTGTCAAATTCTATCCTGGTCATTGTTGTTGTTGTCGCGTCCACGGTTGCGATGAGAGCCGAACCGTTCTCACTCTTTATCTTCTTCATCTGCCCACTGTTGCACCATGACTTTGATATCTTTGACATTGGCTGGTCTTCGTCGACCGAAGTCTTGGTATGTTCGTCGATCGTAGAGTCCATTCTGGAAGCACTCGATGACGTCTGTTTCTGAAATGTCAACTATAGTGGCCTTCTTTTCGAAGAATCGTCGCAAGTAGTCGCGTAGTGTTTTGCCTTCTTTCTGTTTTATTTGACTCAGGTCGATTGTTGGGGACCGCCCCACAACACACCTTGAACGGCGCTGGCGGGGACCTTCTTTCTTAATCGACCCTAACCTCATCCCTTTCCCCTTTACGAAGCTAATAAATGACTGAAGTTAATTATCACGAAGGTGTCCACTTTGTTGTTTCGCAGGCAAGGACTCGTGAAGTCAAACCCCCCGTGGAGCTCTCAGCGATTTGGCTTCAAAAAGACTCCGTGACCAGAAGCCGAAGTTAGCTGACTTCGACCCAAGAAGACGGGAAGTTTGCAGAAGCTTGCTCAGTCTCAACGAAGCTTATGAATAAGGAAGAGGATAGTCAAGACGCCCCTAGAACCACTTAATAGCAGGACGACTCCGTAATAAGAATCTAGTACGAGGTTGGATATGTAATTTTATCGTGAAAGTGACATCTTGAATAGGAACCAAGTTACTGTCTTGTACGGAATATTCTTAGGATGTAGTGGTTGAGTATGGGTATAACGTGGATGCGGAAATATAACTTTATGGCCCTATAAAGGGAGATGAACCGTCCCCCCCGGGGGGCACTATTCATTGATAGGACAGCCACTGTAACATTTGTCTGAACGACTGTTATCTTCATTCGTCATAACATTCCTACTATTGTTTGGGAGGACCCCAACATCGATCTTGTTACCTGGTCTAGCCATGGAACCGGCATTGTTGTTGGTGAAAGCCTTTGTCAAGTCTGCCCAAGAATTGATTGATCGAGGCTTGAGTGACTCAAGCCATGTCAGCGATGCTGGTTCCATGCATATGGGAAAGTGGATAACTTTGGTGTCGTTATTGCCCCCAGCTGCTTGAACTGCCAGCGAGTAGCATCGTAGCCATTGAATTGGGTCTTGCTTGCTGTCATACTTGGTGATTCCTGTTGGTTTGAACTTCTCGGGTAATCTTGTCCTCATTACCCGATTTGTGAAAGTAGGAAAGTGGTTGTAATTGTCGACTTCTCGCTCACACCGATTGTTGATTATTTCTCATAGATCACTGAAATTTGATACTTCATGATTTTTCCGAGTAGGGTGAGGACTTTTTGCGGAGTTGGTGCAGCTGACTTCTCCAACGTCCTTCTGGCGTACTGGGGTGTTATGTTTACTCGGACCATGGCTGTGTTGCCTTGGTTGGCTTACTACTTCGTTGTCGTTTCTTTCTACTTCGTTGAAGTTGTTGTTAGCCGCAGCACCTCTACTGCCTTCTCGATGACCTGCAATGCGGAGGACAGACGGGATTGGTGATTCTTTGTCAAGTAGCTTGTAAGCTTGTTCTGCAAGTTGTGCGATTAGTCCGTTGCCTCACTGTGCAAGTTGAGTTGTGACTTCATTGTCTCTATCTCGAGGTATGAGCGTTGATATGAGGTTGATAGAGGCAATTGCTGCGAGTGGAGTATTGTGTTCTTGAACTTGTAGTGCGTCAATTGCTCTTTCAAGGTTTGTGATGGGAATGTTTGTGGCCAGCGTTTGTCGTTGCTCAGCCCGAGTAGCATTGCGCATCCTTCTTTGGTTCCTTTGGTCGGAAGTTTCATCTTGTGGGGCGTTAGTTGTTGACTCATCCTCTGAGACGTTGTCGAGTAGTGCTAGTCGCTGGGGGGTTCTCTGTTGGCTAGTACCCGGGTTGTTATTTTGAGTAATAACAAAGACTTCTCTGTCTGGGTAGTAGCTTCCAGAGCTTGATGTTGCAATTTCTATGGAACTTTCCTCGCGGCTTGAAGTGAGTGGGATGCCTTCCTGGTATAGGAGGTTGTCTATATGAGCAACAAGGCACGACTCGTAGTTGCGGGCGAGGAGAGATGGTCTCCTAGCCAGTGTACGAATCTACCTTGTGATGTTGAAGTTATTACCAGTCCTTGGGCTGGTCCTGTCAGTGGGATCTCTGGGAGATAGTCCGAGTCGAAGTCGTCGTCTTCGTCTTTCCCGTGTTCGAGTTGAGTTCGAGTGAGGAAACTTTGGTAGGCTTCGGCTGCATTGTGGAGTCCGTGTGGAAACCGTTTTGGAGTCGAAGTTGATTTGAGAAGTGACTGGGACGGACTAGTCTGAACTGGGGTCGTGTCCGACGTGTAGTTGAACTCGGGGTTGTTGACTTTGGAATTTTAGTTTTTCCTGGCCGAATCGACTGATTTCTTCTCCTGGATGTTGATGATTTGACGCTGAAACGATCTGGCACTGTCGGCGATCTAGAGCCAGGATCCAAAAATGAACATCGCGTCTGCTTCGGTGATGAAGACAGGCTTGATGATGACTGGTGCCATCGAGCTCATGCTGAGAAACTCGGCGAGCTCCCATACCTGGCGCTCCAGCTATCAGTGTTTTAGACCGGCAACCCGCCTAGGGGGTACCCTAGGTGGTCTTTTATGCGGTAACGACTGTCGAGAATCAAGGAGTCCATGGTGACGCAAGGAACACGATTTAGATAGGTTCGGGCTGCTAGATCGCGTAATACCCTACGTACTGTGTGTTTGGTTGTATTGATCTTAGATGAACTGGAGTTGTTGTCTTTGAGGGGGGTCCCTGCCCGCCCTTATATACACACGAGGGCAGGGTTATAATTCTGAATCCTACTCGAGTACAATTACAGAATTCTACTTGGTGTGGTCCGAGTAGTTTCCATACGCATACTTAACTAGTCCGAGTAGGATACGCCTATTGTTGCGTAGCCCCCTTGTCTTGATTATGTCCGAGTACGTCCCTTAGTGGGCTGTTAAGGGCCTACTCGTGGGCCTGGGGTGCATGCCCGACAGGAGGGGGTCCCTGCCCGCCATTATATAGTCGGGGGAGTAGGTTTACAGGATGGATTGTGTGCAAGTTCTAGTCAAGTACATTACAGAGTTCTACTCTAACTCGGTAGAGTAATCTCCTTCCTACACGACTAGTCGTCGGGGAAACCATGAAGCCTACACGTCCTATAGAGTAGTCTTCATGTCCAAGTAGATTTTGGGTACGTCCCTTTGAGTGGGTCCGTAATTCTTCTGGCAGGCCCAGGGGTGCCTAGCCGACACTAACTACCCAGATACCTTGAGTACTAGTACTCCGCCAAAAGGAGTCGCATCCTAAAGTACTCTACATCATGTATCTGAAGAGGCCAATCAAAGAAGCCTTTTGCGTAGACACTTACATCTATTGTACAAGTAATTATCAGGGTAGATCGTAAGAGGCACTAAAAAGCACAAATAAAAAGCAACAAAAATTGCAACAAGACTTAGAATTATTTACATTTTAGAGCATTCATTCCAGGCAAAAAGATGAATCTTCCCTGTGGAGTCGAAGTAATTACCAAGCCTTGAGCTGGGCCTGAAAAAGGAACCTCTTGGACGTAGTCCGAGTTGTAGTCGCAGTCTTTGACTAACTCGAGTTCGGATTGGATTCGAGTAAGGAAACCTTGGTGGACTACGGCTACGTTGCGGAGTCCGTGCAAGAATCGACTTCGACTTGAAGTCGACCTGTGGGGTAACTTGGGTGTCAGCTTGTGCGGGCTAGTCTCAGTCAAGGTCGAGTCCAAGCCATAGTCGAACTTGATGTCATTAATGTTGAAATTTTGGATTTTCTCGGTAGGATTCTCTGTCTCTTGAAGAAAATTCTCATCGAGGCATTTCTTTTCCTAGTCATTGATGATGCATCATTGAAAGGATCCAGCGCCATCGATGATGCAAAGCCAGGAGCCGAAGACGAAGGTTGCGCCCACCTCAAAGGTGGAAACAGGCTTGATGACAACTGGTGCCATCGATCTCGTGCGGAGAAACTCGGCGACTTCCTTACCTGGCGTACTAGCTTCCGGTGTTTTAGACCGGCAACCCACCTAGGGGGTACCCTAGGTGATCTTTTGTGCGGTGGGTGTCGTTGAGAATCAAGGAGTCGATGGTGACGTAAGGAACACGATTTAGACAGGTTCGGACCGCTAGATCGCGTAATACCCTACGTCCTGTATGTTGATTGTATTGATTGAGCTACGTTCTCTTGTTCTCCGTTGTTTGGAGGGTGTCCCTGCCTGCCCTTATATAGTCAGAGGAGCAGGGTTACCGCCCTTATATAGATGGTTTGAAGAGCACCCCAAGGAGACGGTGATGCTTGCTCATTTTGTCAAGAGAGGACTGGCGGTGCCCACTTCTGACTTCTTCAGAGGTATTCTTGGGTACTATAACCTTCAGTTAGTCCATTTGAATCCGAATGGTGTGCTCCACATGGCTATCTTTGTACACTTGTGTGAAGTATACCTAGGTGTTTTGCCTAGTCTTGATTTGTTTAGGAAGTTATTTCGCTATAAACCGCAATCCAGTGCGACTAGGACAGAAGTGTTTGGAGGGGCTAGGTTTCAGCTGAGGAACTCGAGGCTTATCTTGAGTATGACTTGCCCAACTCCCATGGCGACTAGAAGAAGAGATGGTTTTATATTTGTAATCATGATCCTGTCTTGCCAATAGTCACCGGCCATGCTCCAAAGCATGCGGACAATTGGGTGAACAAGCCCGAGGACACCCTTGAGATCATTGACCTGTTGACTTAGATTGACGAGTTAAGATCTTTGGGTTTAACTGGCATCAATGTGGCTGCCAGATTCCTCAAGCGGAGAGTTCAGCCCTTGCAGCAACGTGCTCATTCGGGCTCCGAGTACTCGGGTTTTGATGACACGTCGCGTATGTCCCCTGAAGACATATCTGATGACGATGTGGAGGCGTTATTGGGTAAGTTATTTAGGAACTATCAAGGGGTACCAGTACTCCCGGGAGTCCTCCGTTAGTTTGATGGTTGGTATGGACCAACAGAGGTACTTTTCTTCTTTCCTTTGCTTACTTTGGGTAGTCGAAGGTGTAGTAACACTTTCCGAGTAACAATTGTTGTCTTGTGATTTGTAGTCCTGGGTGCTTTTTGGTTTCTTGCCCACATCGTCTGAGGGCAAGGAGATTGTTGTGGTTGACACTGAAGATGCTCATTCTCCTCCTACCAAGAAACACTGAGTAGTGTGGAAAAAAGCTACTGCTCAACATGTTTCAACTTCATCGAGTTTGACCCTTGAGGGGTCACAGAGTACCAAGGTGCGTAGTTGCGCGTTGCATTCGAGTACTCTTGTGTTTCTTTAGATTTCTTTGCAGAATACTAATGATATTACCCTATGTGTTGAAAAGGCCGCCGATTTGACCTTTGGTGATGATGAGGCTACTTTTGATGAAGTAGTCGTGATTGCCAGAGACACGGTTGCCAGTGTTGCGGCTATTGAAGAGCCGCCTGTGGAGGTGCCACCTTTGAATTTGGGATCAGAAGCTTCCAAGTAGGTGGCCTCTATGCTAGTTGTCTTTGAGTTGATAGCTCCCAAGCAGGCTAGTGGGCCCTTAGTTGATGAGTCTACAACCTCTGAGCTAGCAGATGCTGTGAAGATACCGGTGGTGGCTGCTGACGCCTTGTTGTCTGAGGATGTTGCCGGTGGTGAGTATGCGATTTATTCTGGTAGTCGTGCGTGTGTAGTCTCAACCTTGGTTCTGTCAGGACTTGGTGGCGAATTGGAGGCCCTTCCTCCCGCAGCCCCTACTATTGGGGGGAAATATTAACGACCTCCTAATGACCATTAAAACGTCAATCATGAAGGCCCAGGCCCACCTGCGGCAATGGCGGCCGCCGTTAGCCCAACATGGGAGGGGAACACCCCGCTTTGCCTCGCCCGACCCAGTGCCCCGGGGTCGGACGCTCCCGACCCCTCGACGGCCAGACTCCGCCTCACCCGACCAAGGGCATAGGGGGTAGGACTCAACCGAGCCCACAAGACGAATATCCGCTCAGACGCAGACTAGAAGATAAGAGCGCGGATCTTGTGGGCCCCCTGCCGATCTCATCATAAATGTGCCACGGCTCTGGTGCGCAGAAAGGCGCCCGCGCCCCCGATGTGACCGTCACAAGTACCCAAGCACGAAGGCGGGGCATGACAGCGGGTGCGCGACGTACATCAACACATTTGTGCAGACAAAGATCACGCTCAGCTCTTCACCCGCGCAAGCCAAAACATCACCGCAGCGGCAGCCCTACTCTGATGACTTCCCGAGCCGGAGACGCCTGAGGAGCGTCAGGCGTACCAAGAGCTGCGCAACCTGCTCGAGTGCGCTACTGTCCAGCAGGCGGAGAGCTCCGCGTCCCGGCGACATGGGCAAAACGCTAGCAGGGCAGCGCCCACCGCACCCCCCGATAGGAGGGGGGAGTCTGTCCACCAGCCTCCTCCTAGGGTGAACCGGGCCGCGCTCGCTCGACGGACACCGCCGCCCGCAGGAGGCGGGGCTCAGTCCGTTCACCGACGCGTTGGCCCCATCCACGACGCCCGCAACACCCTGGACACGCGGAGGCCCTCCCGCGCGGACAGGGAGGAGGGGGCGGACCATGGCTACCACGTCCACCATGGCGGCCGCTATGACAGCGTAGAAGACCGCAGCCTGAGCCCCGACCGAGCAGGGCCCCGGGCCTTCTCCGCGCGTATCCTGAACGCTCCGTTCCCACCGCGCTTCAGGCAACCAACGAACGTGGCCAAGTACTCCGGGGAAATGAACCCCGTGCTATGGCTTAGCGACTACCAGCTTGCATGTCAGGCTGGTGGGGCGGACGATGATCTGTTCATCATCTGCAATCTTCAACTCTTTCTGGCCGACTCGGCGTGAGCCTAGCTGGAACATATCCCTTTGGGTCGGATCCGCAGCTGGAACAACTTAAAGGAGATGTTCATGGGAAACTTCCAGGGCACGTACACGCGCCCTAGTAAATCTTGGGACCTCCGGAGCTACCACCAGGGGTCAGACGAGTCCCTCCGGGACTACATCCGACACTTCTCCAGGAAGCGCACCGAGGTCTCCAACATCGCGGACGCCGAATTTATAGGGGCTTTCCTGGCAGGAACTTCCTACCGGCCCCTCGTCCACGAGCTAGGACCCCGAGGCCCGCAGACCACGGAGGAGCTCCTCAATATCACCACCAGTTTCGCCTCGAGCGAAGAAGCCATCGGAGCAATCTTCGACCGCTCCAAGGGCAAGGCAAAGTGGGAGGAGGACGCTGACGAGGGCACCTCCAACCGTCAACAGAAGAAGAAGAACAAGCAACGGCGCAAGGCTCCCCTCATGGCTGCTGCTGAGCGCAAGCGGGGACAGCCACCCCTAGAGGGCACCCCCGGCTTCTTTGACAAGCTGCCGGGGTTACACACGACAACAGCTTAACCGACTCAAACAACTACCTCTACTCCATCCTAGGACACTAGAGACTCGACTACGACTTCTCAAGTCAGAAGAGAAGCAGCGCAAGGTGGTTCTCACCGTGAGCGGGCGGCGTGACGGCGGCGGACAGAAGCGGCGGCGAGCACGGCTACTCCGGCATGGATGTGGGACAACGACTGGCCCGAGGTGTAGCTAGGGTATCTGTGGGGGAGTGGACGAGAGGAATCGACGAGAGACGAGATGTGGCGGCGGAATTTTGCTCAGCGGCAGTGCTTGAACAGAAGAGAGCGGGCGGCGGTAAAAAGGGGGACGGTGAAACGGCGGCGCGGGAGCAGTAAGTATTCAAGCGTTTAACCCCGCGCATGGATGACACCGTGGCCTACCCGTAGGCTTGCGTGGTGAGGAGGTGGCCTAGCTAGTCGCTCTGGCGGTCGACCGACGACGGCGGCGGCGACACGTCTTGATGCTCAGTCACCGCCCGTGATCTTCAGAGCTTCTCCGCGGCTAATTCCCAATCCAACGGTGCACAGATGCTTTAACCAAAGTGGTAGATAAACTCGAGCTCTTCAACTTTTATTTTGGCTTCGGCTCGAGATAAACATCAAATAGGATTGAATTTGGATTTGTTTCTCGGTTTCTTCTGAACTTCAACTGAAACTGTCATTCAGTTTCGTCAGTCACCGACAGTGTTACTGATCTCACTTGGTGACTTGATTTAGTGGTCCAATCCTCCTTCCCACAGTCCAATTTCTTCTCAACTATGTTCTACAATGTCCCAATGTTCCATTTTGCTCATGAACCAGTACCCCTCTTTAGCTACATTTCTCTGAATTTGAGTCCAAAGTTGATGTTGTGCTGCTGTTCAGACTTAGTCGTTTTTCAGAGTTTCAGTTGACTGTGACAATGTGCTGAATTTGATCTCGAGTTTGACTTCCTTCCTGTTACTGATCCTGGCCAACAACACCCAAATCTTGTAGTCCAAAGTTCATACTTCAGTATGGTATAGTTGTCCTGGTGCACTTAGTTGCAAAATTCTCCAGAAATTAATTTTGAAAACAGACTCTGCTGCTGTTTTTCTGGACTGCTGTTTTCGGACGGTGAACAGTAGACGTCATTTTTCTTTTTCTTTCTCTGATTCCTTTGAGATAATTAGCAACAATTCAGCTCCAAATTTTTGATCCCTCAATTTCAAATAATCTCACACTTGTATTCCATATGTTTGACAAATTTTTCTGAATTTCAAATTTGAATTTCGAATTTCGGTCAAATTTGGCCAAATTTGAATTTTTGCCAATTTCTTTTCTTTTTCTTTTGGAATTGCTTCTAATTTCTCAAAATTATTGTAATGCCTCAAATGGCAGCTATTACAACCAGCACGTGCCAATACCTCAGCCAACGGTTCACCGGCAACAGCCGGATTGGTCGGCACGTATTGCGGAGGTGATCCAGGAACAATTCGGCTTAAAGCCGAAGGTACAAACCTACACTTATAGGACACCATACCCATCTACATATGACCTACTGCCATTTCCCCATCGGTATAAAGTTCTTGACTTCACCAAGTTCTCGGGGATGGATGATACTTCAACCGTGGAGCACGTAAATAGATTCATCATCCAATGCGGAGAAGCAGCTACGCAAGATGCTCTACGGGTGCGGCTGTTCTCGTCATCTTTGTCCGGATCGGCCTTCCAGTGGTTCACGACATTGCCACCAAATTCTATTATCACGTGGGCCGATTTGGAAAGACAGTTTCACAAATACTTCTACGCCGGAGTGCATGAAATGAAGCTATCCGATTTGACCAGCCACAGGCAGAGAAGCGACGAGCCGATATCCTCATATGTACAGAGGTTTCGGGAGATCAGGAACAAGTGCTATTCTTTGGCTCTAAACGACGCACAGCTGGCCGATATAGCCTTTCAAGGCCTCCTGCCCCACATCAAGGAAAAATACGCCTCACAAGAGTTCGAGAGTTTAAGCCAGATCCACCGATTGTCTGGACAGGAGGTACGTTCCTTCGATCCACGGAGGAATTTCCAGAAGAAAGTGGCGTTCCTAGAAGAGTTGGAGGACGAGGAAGACGTTGAAGTCGGACTTGCGGAGTGGATCAAAGGAAAGAAGCCGATATCATGCCCATTCGGCAAAAAGGAGCCAGAGGTGTTTGGTTTTGACACGACGAAGGCCGATAAAATCTTCGACCTTCTCCTCCAGGAAGGACAGATTAAACTCTCGCCGTATCATACAATACCTTCTGCCGAACAACTAAAAAAGATGAAATACTGCAAGTGGCACAATGCCACATCCCATGATACTAATGAGTGCAAAATCTTCAGGCAACAGATACAGTCGGCCATTGAGCAGGGAAGACTTAAATTTGAAGTGCCGACAAAATCGGCCAAGCCAATGAAGATCGACCAGCACCCCTTCCCCACCAACATGGTTGATACGGGAAAGAATTCACTCCAAAACAAAGGTGCTGATGTCCAAATCGGCTAAAAAGAGTGGCGTCGTCGATCCCAGAAATCAAGCTACGCCTGAAGACGTCAAGTGGAAGCGGCGGATGGAGGACGACGATGGCCAATCGGAAGAACCACACATTACTTCCCAGTTCCTGCTCCAGAAATACCAACGTCAGCATGAACGCTCAAGATCCCGGGAAGAAGCGATGCGACGGCACGAAGATCACTGGAGGTGCCCGTTCTTCATCCACTGTTGGGAAAACAACCTCAGGCTACCTTCGGCCGATAATTGCCCAGAATGCAACGGTCCATATCGAGGCAATCGGCCGTTCGACAGGTCTCGCTCCAGAGACGGAAGGCCAGAACCGATCAGCAGGAATTGGCGCAACCAAGATGACCAGCGCCCTCCCGTGCGTGATCGGCTGGGGGGCAGAAGTGACCGATACGATCGGTCGGAAGATAGACGCCATGATAGGCAGGGGGGCAGGACTGATCGACATGACCGGTCAGAAAACAAGGCCAATGTTCACAGCCGGCTCGAAGAGATGGCCAATGCTCGGGTGACAGACGAAAACCCGTTAGGACGAGAACCGGAGTGGGAACGCGCCAAGTCAGGGGGCAAACCAATAAACCCCAGGTGGTGTCCCGATGGATTGACCAAGTCTCAAAAACGAAGAATCCAACGTCTCCGCCAATGGGAACAGCAGGAAGAGGAACAACAGAGCACGACGGACAAGAAGGAAGGAAGTCCTCGGGTATGGCGCCCCAAGAGAAACGATAAAGAGGACGATGAATCGGCGGGTGACGAATCGGCAGCCGATATCGGCATGGTTTTCATACTGCCGATGGAATTCATGACTCCCGCGATCAACAGGATATATCGGCGATAGAAGAACAGACGGCACAGTTGGCTTTGGAGCCAATGATGGCCACATTCGAGAAGCCCGAAGATGACGAACGACAACACATGAAAGCGTTGTTCCTTAAAGGGCATGTCGATGGCCGCCCCCTCACTAGACTGATGGTAGACGGAGGAGCTGCAGTCAACATCATGCCATATGCCGTGCTCCGGAAGCTTAGAAAAAGCGATGACGACTTGACCAAGACGGACATGATGCTCAAGGACTTCGAGGGCAACGTGTCAAACGCTCGCGGCGCTCTCTGCGTCGACCTCACCATCGGCAGTAAGACCCTTCCTACCACCTTCTTTATTATTAATGGCAAGGGATCCTACAACATGCTACTCGGCCAAGACTGGATACACGCAAATTGCTGCATCCCGTCAACAATGCATCAATGTCTTGTACAATGGGTCGGCAATAACATCGAGGTAGTCAACGCCGATTCCGCATACAGCGTCGCGGCAGCCGACATGCAGCAGTGGAGCTGCGAAGCCGTCAGGTGCATATTCGGCAGAGTATGGGAGACCGATTTCCTGAAGGTCACCGATTTTGGCCTGCTGCCGATCCGAGCAGTCGGCTCCGAAGACTCAGAATAGATGGATCAGTTCGCCCGAGAAGATGGAAAGCTAGGGCACGGGTTCACGTCGGCCGATTCATTAGAGATTATAGACTTAGGCGATGGTACCAAACCAAGGCCGACTTATATTAGTGCAAATTTAGACCCAGAATACAAGTGTAAATTGACAAATTTGTTAAGAGAATTTAAGGATTGTTTTGCTTGGGAGTATCATGAGATGCCCGGTTTAGATCGATCCATTGTTGAACATTGGTTACCCATAAAACCAGGGTATCGGCCGTACCAACAGCCTGCGCGGCGCTGCAATCCTAAGGTTCTACCAGACATAAAAGCTGAAGGTGAATTTCATCAGAAGATTCATATCAAATCTATCTGGGCGGATTCAGGCGTTCACACCACTGTTGAAGTTGAAGCCTGACCAGGAATTTATATGGGGGGAGGAGCAGCGCAAAGCACTGGAAGATATCAAGCAATACTTTGTCTCACCACCGGTATTGGTTCCTCCTCAAACTGGTAAGCCGTTTAAGTTATACTTATCAGCCGATGAAAAAGCTATTGGGTCGGCTCTAGTCCAGGAGTTCGAAGGCAAGGAACGGGTAATTTATTATGTTAGTAGAAGACTTCTGGACGCTGAAACAAGATATCCTCCAGTAGAGCGGTTGTGCTTATGTCTCTACTTCTCGTGCACCAAACTCAGGCACTATTTACTGTCGGCAGAATGCGTGGTCGTGTGCAAAGATGATGTAGTAAAATACATGCTATCACTGCCGATCTTGAACGGACGAATCGGCAAATGGATCTTAGCTTTGTCAGAGTTCGACCTGCGGTATGAATCAACAAAAGCCGTCAAGGGACAGGTCATGGCCGATTTCGTCGCCCAACACTGCGGACCGGAAATTACCCTCGTAGAGCCGGCACCCTGGACTTTATATTTTGATGGTTCGTCATGTGGGGTTGGATCAGGAATCGGCATTGTTCTCATATCGCCTCGGGGGGCAAGCTATGATTTTTCTCTGCCGATAGAAGCCATCGCTACCAACAATCAAGCGGAATACCGAGCCGTATTGAAGGGCCTACAACTATTGAGAGAAGTCAAGGCCGATTCTGTTGAAGTCTTCGGGGATTCCATGCTTATTGTGGATCAACTAACCGGAAGATCCGAATGCAAGGACGACGTGTTGAGAATTTATTACGAAGATTGCTTGTAGCTCTTAAAAGAATTTAGATCGGCAGTAATCGAGCACATCCCAAGGGATCACAACGAGGGTGCCAACAAGCTCGCCCAGCACGCATCTGGATATCGGCCAATTCTAGGCGCTATGGCTCTATAACTCACGGCCGATGACTGGCGGAAAGAAATTGCCGACTACGTGAAAGACCCGTCTAAAAAGGTGGAACAACGAATACGTTTTCATGCCACTAAATACGTATTGCTCGAAGACGACCTGTTCTACCGAACGATCGACAGAGTCCTACTCAAATGCCTGGGAACAGAGGAGGCCAAGACTCTAATGGGAGAAATCCATGAAGGGGTATGTGGAGCACACCAATCGGCCCATAAGATGAAATGGATGATCAGGAACAATGGGTATTACTGGCCGACGATCCTCGAGGACTGTTTCAAATATTATAAGGGATGCCAGGATTGTCAGAAATTCGGGAATGTCCAGCATGCACCCGCATCGGCCATGAATCCCATTATCAAGCCATGGCTGTTCAGGGGATGGGGAATAGACCTTATCGGCCAAATTTACCCACCATCAAGCAAAGGGCACAAATTTATTCCGGTGGCTACCGATTACTTTACCAAATGGGTGGAGGCAACTCCGTTAAGAGCCGTGACATCGGCTATCATGGCCGACTTCGTAAGGGATCATATCGTCTACCGATTCGGCATCCCTCAGACTATAATGACCGATCAAGGAACAATGTTCACATCGGGGGAATTCGAGGAATTTACAACCGATATGGGGATCAAATTGTTGAACTCTTCTCCGTATTACGCCCAAGCTAATGGTCAGGCCGAATCCTCCAACAAAGGGATAATTAAGTTAATCAAAAGGAAAATCGAAGAGCAGCCGAAGAAGTGGCATCTATGTTTGACCGAGGCCTTATGGGCGTACAGGATGGCTTGTCATGGGGCCACTAAGTTATCTCCTTATCAGTTGGTGTACGGTCACGATGCAGTACTACCATGGGAATCAAGGGTGGGATCGAGGCGCATTTCGCTCCAGGACCAGTTAACGGCCGATGAATACTCATCGCTCATGAAGAGGGAACTCGATGACTTGGCTGGCCAGCGATTGAGAGCTTTGATAAGCATTGAGGAAAACAAAAGGAAAGTAGCCAGGTGGTACGATAAGAAGGTCAAAGTTAAACAATTTTCCCCTGGGGACTTGGTTTGGAAGCTAGTATTGCCGATTGGGCCAAAAGATCTTAAGTTCGGAAAGTGGTCCCCTACATGGGAAGGGCCGTATAAAATCGGCAGATGTGCTCCAGGAAATGCTTATTGTTGACGCCAGATTTCGTCACTAGTAAAATCGGCGCCAAGAAGAGAGGAATTCGGGGAAGCACAGGAGCTAAGCAGATTCTCCCGGGTCGTGTGTCGGCTGTGGGGATTCGGTTGACCGATTTCTAGTGCCAACACTTATATCTTGGAAACAATCGAGGGAGAAAAATTTACTAGGGCTCTGAACGGAAGATACTTAAAAAGATACTACCCTAGTATATGGGTCGGAGCATAAGGGATTGACCGTAATACGATCACACACAGTCGAGACAAAACGGTTCAAACACATAGTCATCCAAATCGGACGATGTATTCATTCGGTACGGGCGATGGATTACACGGCCGACAAAACACAAGTCGCCCTTAGAACAAAAAATACAATAACTAATTATTCTTTTTCTTACGCTCTCTCTCAGTCCAGCCTAGCTCTATCATGAGACGTATGTACTCTTCTTCTATTTCCATCATCGAAGCCTCCGCTTCGACTTGACGGGGGAGACGGTGGCTCCGGTCCACCGCCGGACGTGACGTCCCTGCCGCCATGTCTTCAAGGGACCGTTGCTCCTGTCAGTTGGAGGTCGCCGGCGACCGTTGCTCTCCAGGAAGTCCAAGACCACACGGGCCTCCGCAGTGATGTGTTCTTGAAGTTCGTCACGATGAGCCCTGATCAGGTCCTTATCCTCTGACGACAACGGGTCATCAGAGTGTGTGAGCTCAATGGCGCGTTCGAGCTCGGGGCTAAGACGCCGAGGCTGAAAGAAGGAAAGATTAAAAAGGGTCATCCTCTACCCAAGAGTTAAAAAGAGAGAGGGGAATCAAGGCCAGGGTTTCACCTGGTTGACAGAGGAAGAGGAAGTCGACGAAGACATGACAGAAGGTCGTGCCGACGAGAATGGATGAATAAAACCGAAGCCAATCTGGTGCTCTCAGAAGGAAGTGCCTAGGCCGGTACTTATAAGAAAAAGAGGCGTGGAAATTTTGGTAAGGGTGCATCCCGTCGAAAATAGGAAAGGCAATAAATAAAGGAGGCGTCGCGAAGGACGGTCAAAGCAGTTATTAAAGGTTCGTACAAATAGTCAGTGCCTTTACAGATTACCCAGAAGGGTATCGATAGCCGCGATCGCCCGACGCCGGATCTGATCGGCAGAGTCTAGGACCCGTTGGTCATCATCTGCCGATCCAGGGACTTCTGATGCGCTGCGGTGGAGTTTCAGGGCCTCGTGGGCCAAATGCTGCCTCTCCCGTTTCAAATCGGCAATAACAGAAGGGAGTTCTTGGAGCCTTTTCTCTTCGACACTGATTGCCTTGGTCACTTGCTCCATTTCCTTGGCGAGCTTTGCCCTCCGGCGTTTGAGGCGGTCTATCTCACTGACGATCCCTGGGCGAGAGTCCTCTAGAAAATGGATACGCTGGTGCGCCTCTTGAGCCTGACGTTTGAACGTGTCCTCTTCTTCACGAGTCTTGGCCAGCTTGGCGCGATCGTCCATATGACGAAGGGCTCTGAAGACCGGGATCCTCATGGACTCGATGAATGTCGTCGGCGCCAAGGCTTCCTCCGCCTCTTCTGGTACTCGTCCGCTGATGTCACCGAAAAGCTGCCGAATCTGTGAGGCATCTTCTACTAATCGGCCGATGTCCCCTTGAAGAAGGGATCGGATACTAGTAAGTTTGGCTCGGACGTCGTCAGGGATGGAACTCAAGGCAACTTGGCGGGAAGCGACTTCTTCATCGTCGGAGAGGGCAACCGCGAAACAGAAGAGGTTGTTGTCAGGGGTGTCTTGTTCCTGGAGATAATAAAGAGGAAAAATAAATCGGCTGATGGTGGAAGCAAATCGGCTAAATAAAGCTGGAAGATAACTTACCACTTTGAAGCGCATTTCTTCGTGTTGCATTTGGGAAGCCGTCGTGCCTTGCTCAGGGGCTTGTACCATGGGTTCATCAGAAGAGGAAGACTCCATGATGATCAACACGGTGCTTGGACCAGCTCCCTGAGAGAAGACCGGTGGTTGAGGAGCGCTTGGCGTACCGATGACCTGTGCTAGAAGGTTGAGTAAGTATATTACGCAAATACTAGGGAAAATCGGTGAAATAGTGCTATACCTCAACGGATGGAAGAGGGGGCACGTCGATGGCCAGTTGGGTTGCTGCCGATTGTTGTGTGTCTGTGGGAATGCTCTGTGCAGTCTAAGATAAGAAGGATTAATATCAGAACAACAATCGGAAGGAATAAGACTTAGGTTTACCTGAACGGCCTCTAACAACAATGACGCGGCGGCTGCCCCAGCTTGTGCGACGACTTGGGTATCGTCATCTTTGGTGGCCTGAGGGGGTGGCGCGGCCGGAGTCTCTGCCGATACGAGCATAGGAGGATCCGCCGATTCTATACGAGCTCGGACTAAGCGACTGGTCTTCTTGGCGATTCTCTTCTGAACTTGTTTCGATCGGCCAGCAATCACGTCCACGGACGGAGCATCATAGCCGATGAGAGGGTAGGAGGTGTATGGATGATGACTCTCTATTAGCCGACCACTCCGGCTGTGTGTTGGAGGAGTACGATTCTCGGCCTGAAGAAATAGTAAAGCCATTAGTGTTCAGTCGCGTTAAGAGGAGTAAAAATCGGCTAAGGAAAAATACCTCGGCGTTCGGGTCGATGTTGGCTGGATCCAGGAGGTTGCAGTATGCCGATGCCGAATTGCAGAAGAGGAATTGCTTCCAATCGGCCCACCAGAGTTTGAATGGCTGGACAGCAAAGGGGGCTACTATCCATTTGTTCAGGTCAATGGTGTTGGAGTCCGGAATCTGGTCCCGTACCCGACTGTAGTCCAGACCAGTTGTGAGCTCATCTCTGAACTTGATTCAGCCAGCAAAATACACTTGAATCGGCAGCTGACCCATGCCGAACTGATGTGCTGCAACAGAAGGGTTGTGGAACTCGTACGTGGGGGCATCTTTCCCCGAAAAGAAGTTGGCTGGCAAGATTCCTTGCTTGATTAACTCATCATTGAGTTCTTCGTCGAATCGGCCAGTGATTGAATCGAAGCAGGTTCGGAGTTCAAAGATTGGGTCATCCCGCCGATAAGGAAACCAAACGGTTGCATCTTCATTAAAGCCGTTATAAAAGCATCGGAAGTACTCGGCTACTTTTGTAGCAGAATACGTGCAACCTGGAAAGGCCGATGCTGCTTCACCAAAAGACATGCATCGGCGACGTTCAGTAGGATCTTCTGCCGATTCGATGTTGGGGAATATCATACGGTCCACCCTCTGCTGAGTGATCTCGCTCATATAGAGGTTCAGCCATAGGTTGATGAACCACCAGGGTCCGCCTGGATTTCCGATCGGCTCTCCCTTGGACAGTCTGACGCCGATTTGGTGGAGCATGTGGTACGTCGCCCCTAGCAAGTGTTTCCCAAGGGGAACACGGTTTCCTCTGGATAGTGCTTCGGCTAAAGCCTGGGTGTTGGTTGATGGGCTGGCGGCTCTTCCACAAAAGAAGTGTTTTTCTAACCACATCATTAAGAAGGCCGTGTGCTCCCTATTCTCAATAGACCCAGCTCTTTTATTACATCTGATGAATCCTTTCCACCCGCTGATTCCCCTTGTGTCCAGCCGATGTGACGTTGTGGCTAAAAGGTGGAAAGGTGTGTCCGGGGAAGAAATGTCAAGGCCGGTCAACAGAACCACATCGGCCAGTGTGGGGGTCATAGGTCCATGCCCAAATAAGAAAGCATTAAGAGCATCAGACCAAAAGTAAGAAGCCGCTATTACCAACGGCTCATTTCTCTCCATCTGGGACAAAGATAGGTTGATACACTGGCCGATTTTGAGCTCGTCTCATGAGACACTCTTCGACGCGGCTACCCGTTGGTACCACTCCCTCCAACCTGGGGTTTCATTCGGCCAGGACCTAAAAGTGCCCAATCAGTGATCCAGGTCCATGCCGGATTGTTTGAAGGGGATCCTGTGGGTTTCTAAATTGATAAGCTCTATTGGATCTGGGTTTCCCATAGGTCCGAGACAAATAAGGCCGGGATTTCCCGTAAGATGGATAGTGATGCGATGCCTAACCGCCTAAAAAAGGAAAGGGGGGTGTAAAAAGGTAAGAAACAGATCTAAAGTAAATGCATTGCCGAAAGAAGAAGGATTCGGTAATAACCTCTGGGATGAAGTTCTGGGTGGTCGGCATGGTCGCCGGTGCAGATGCGGATGATGAGGCCGCGATGGGGATCACCATTGGGATCTCGGATGAAGCTCCTTCTTCCATCGATGGAGCAACTGCCGTCGCCACTACCGCCGGAGGTGCCACTTCTGGAGCATCGCGCGCTGGAGAGCTGCCAGAAGGAGCTGCCATTGGAGAGGAAGAGAAGAAGCAACAGGAGGATGGCGCTAGGAAGCTCTGGCGGCAAGGGAAAGGTGCTAAAGAAAGAAGAAGGCGCGCGCGCTGAGAAAGGAAGACGTGAGCTTGAAGATGAAGTGCGGGGGTGAACCGCTATTTAAAAGGGCACCTGAAGAAGGGTAAAAATGGGATTTTCACCGCGCCGCCATTTCGAGTTTTTCGGGAGTAGTGGTTGTCGTGGGCGCCCGTTTTGAAAAGATTGCAATCATCAGCTGGAAGACCGCGAAACGGAAGGATATTTTCATTGCGGCTGTTTCGGAGGAGAAGTTGAAGAGAATTTCGAAGTAAAAGACTATGTTTTACTCCGAAACTGGGGGGCATGTGTTGACGCCAGATTTCGTCACTAGTGAAATTGGCGCCAAGAAGAGAGGAAACTGGAAAAGTACAGTTGGGAATCGGCCGAATGGTGCTACAGTACGAGATCGGCTGATGACTTCTACCTCGCTTCGGGTCGAGCGTGCCGGGTTCCCAATCGGTTGCCTCTTGCCGATAAGGAATCGGCCGATTAGGAGGTTGGGTTGATTGGGCCTGTATGGGCTTGGAAAGGAATAGAAGGATAAGGGAGAGATCAGCCCATGAAGCGTATAATAACCAACCTAGCACGAATCGTGCTTGTAAATATTCGTTTTCTATTTGAATTAGGGATAGAATTCTAGTCAGTTAAGGAGTCATCTGTACGGGGCTATAAATAGCTACCTTTGTAAATCTGTGAAGATATCAACAAATCAATACAACCAACTACTTTTTCCTCGTACTTACTTTCAAGCAGGCGACTTCGCCAAATACTTTCTCTTTTCACGAGTTCGTGCGAGTTGGCAGGGCTGCATCAACTTGATCTCCGGCCAATCTTGTAAGTTCCGTTTACCGAATACATTCTAAGCTTTAACTTCGGGCGTATCGCTGTCGTTTCGTTTAGATTTATTCACTAGTTATCGATATTTACTAGAATCATAGGTTTTTGCCTGTCTTTCTAGTTTTATCACCAGCTATCCAGCTAGGAATCGGCGGTTTCGGCTCCCTTTACATTCTGTTATTAAATTCATCTATTTTATATTGCCGATTAGATCTATTCCTAGTGTTGTTATCATAGCTTTGTGTCGATTACTCTAGTAGTTTTCTGTCTACAAGGCTACAGTGATCGGCTACCTTATAGCCGATTTCTTTATTTCGCCAAATCGGCCGATTCGCTGATAAGCTCTCTCAAGATCGGAAACTTAGCCGATCGTGATTTCTGGACCTGACACGTATTCTTCCTTGCCAATCAACAGGTCCGATTGGCTGGCACGCCGCGCGAACTGCACCAGGGCAATCACCCGAACAGGAGTTAAGCAGATTCTCCCGGGTCGTGTGTCGGACGCTAGGATTCGGTTGACCGATTTCTAGCGCCAACACAAGTTTGACGGACTAGAGCTCAACCACGTCGCAAGGCATTTCAACGAGGCGGCTGACGAACTGGCAAAGGCGGCATCCGGCCGAAAGCCCGTACCCGACGACATCTTCATCAGCGACCAGTTCAAGCCTTCGATCCGTTACTAGGAACCGGGGAGGGTCGGCGACGCGCCACCTGCCCCGAACTCGAGCCCCAACCTGGGAAGAGGTCGGCAACGCGCCACCTGTCCCGGGCTCGGGCGCCGACCCAGACGAGGTCGGCGATGCTCCACCTGTCCTGGACTCGGAGGCTGACCCCTCCGACCCCGAGATCATGGAGATCAATACGGACCCAGCAGCAGGGCCCGACCCTCCACTTGACTGGAGAGCCCCGTACCTTGACTACCTCATCCACGAGACGCTCCCGGCGAACAAGACGGAGGCACGTAGGATTGCGCGCCGCGCCAAATCCTTCATCATCATTGACCAGAAGCTCTACAAGCGGAGCCACACCAGCATCATCCAGCGCTGCATCCCGATCGAGCAGGGAAAGGTGCTGATTCAAGACATCCACGCCAGAGCCTGCGGCCACCACGTCGCGCCAAGAACCCTTGTTGGAAACGCCTTCCGGTAGGGCTTCTACTGGCCCACGGTGGTCGCCGACGCCACCCACATGGTTCGCATCTGCGAAGGGTGCCAATTCTTCGTGCGCCAAACTCATCTGCCCACACAGGCGTTCCAGACCATCCCCATTACGTGGTCCTTCGCGGTCTGGGGTCTAGACCTCATCAAGCCCTTCAAGAAAGCGCCTGGGGGCTTCACCCACCTGCTTATCGCGGTTGACTTGTTCTCCAAGTGGATCGAGGCATGACCAGTCGCGCAAATCAAGTCCGAGCAGGCGGTACAGTTCTTCACCGACATCATCCATCACTTCGGAATCCTCAACTCCATCATCACGGACAACGGCACGCAGTTCACCGGGAAGAAATTCCTCCAGTTCTATGACGACCACCACATCCGAGTGGATTGGTCGGCCATGGCGCATCCCTGCACGAACGGGCAGGTTGAACGAGCCAATGGCATGATAGTCCAGGGTCTTAAGCCATGAATCTTCGACCGCCTCAAAAAGTTCGGCGGCCGATGGGTCGCGGAGCTCCCCACGGTCCTGTGGAGTTTGAGGACGACCCCCAGTAGGGCGACCAGCTTCACCCCGTTCTTCATGGTTTACGGATCCAAGGCAATCCTCCCCACCGATTTGTAGTACGGATCGCCGAGGGTCAAGGCATACGACGAACAGGGAAACCAGGCATCGCTCGAAGACGCGCAAGACCAGCTCGACGAAGCGCGTGATGTAGCCCTACTGCACTCGGCTAAGTACTAGCAGGCCTTACGACGCTACCACAGCCGCAAGGTGCAAGGCCGAGCCTTCAACGTCGGTGACCTGGTGCTCCGCCTCGTCCAGGACAACAGAGGTCGGCACAAGCTGACCCCTCCATGGGAAGGTTCCTTCATCATCGCACAAGTACTGCGGCCAGGCACGTACAAGCTGGCGACCCCTGACGGACAGATCTTCAACAACGCTTGGAACATAGAGCAGCTAAGACGCTTCTACCCTTAGTTTTGTTTCCAAGTTCTGTACATAAACACTTCTGTAACTTAGTAATTTACGGAAAAAGGAATTTTGAGTTGATTTCGTTCAAGTTTCATAATGAACTCAGGGATATCCAACCCTGGCTCTGCCTCAGGGCCGCATATCCCTCGGGGGCTATCAGGGGCTCTGGCCCACTTGACATCTTCTCAAAATGCCATTTCTTTCCCAGCCACCCTCTTCCTAAACTTTTGGGCGTGAAAAGGAGAGAGTGCACGAACGGCGTTTAGGCAAGCCTGATCGGACTGCAAAAAAGCCTATGCCCCAGCGGCTACGGTACCTTCACCCATCAATGCTTACCGACACGCCCGACCTGCACTCTAAACTTTCCAAATCCAAAAAACAAGAAAAAGGATTGAAAACTTTTTTCGACAATTTATAGAAAAGGCCTCTGTGGCCATCACAAAAACAAGTACAAAGTCAAACTAATATATTTACACCTAGGGTGCCTAAGCCCGATACAGCTAACTCTACCTGGGATCTTCGGGCGGGACGGCTTAATCCTCCAGAAGCTTCGCCAAGGCATCCGCTGGGTTGAGCACCGACGCGTCGATCTCGTCCAGCTCGACCTCGGAGTAGCCGGCGGTGTACCCCCCGCTTATCGCGGCGAAGTTGATGCCGGAGTAGTGGGAACCGAAGACACCGAAGGCCCGCCTCACGCCAACATGGAGCGCCTCCAGAGCGATCTCGCGGGCCCGCCGGTACGTCCTGAGGACACGAGTCGCCAACGAGCTCGTCCCCTCCCCCTGGACCATGCTGAGGCTATCGCAGATGACGCAGACCGCGTGCCACAGGTTGCCGTGCTCGGCGCGCTCCGCGTCGAGGACCTCCCTCAGCCATGCGATTTTGTCTGTAAGATTCGTCCGCAGAAGTCCAAGTCAGAAACCATCACAAAGCAACAGAAAACAAGGGAACGAAAAGAGCCTTACCCTCGGACTGGGCCTTCAGCTCACGCTCCCGGTCGAGCCCCTGGGCCACGATGGTCTGAAGCCCCTGCACTTGCACGTGGAGCTGGCTGACCTCCGCCCCAAGCTCGGCCGCCAGCTTCTCGACCTCGTCCTTCCGGGCTACCTCGAAATCCTGGTCCTGCCAAGCCTTTTGCTGCTCACGCTGGATGCGCTCGATGGTTTTCTAAAGGGCTTCATGTTCTCCCTTCAACCGTGCGAGCTCCTCAGCATCAAGGCGGGCCTTCTCAGCAGCGGCCTGGAACTCCTCGCGGTCGAGGCGAGTCTTCTCGATGATGGCCTGGAACTTGTCCTCCGCCCACCGCGCGTCCTCCCGCGTCGCCTTCTCGCGCCTTTGCAGGTCATTGATGACTTGTTGGGCGGCGGCAACCTGCACGGTTAGCTCCCCGGTCTGCTGCCTCTCCACAGAGAAGCATTCCTAGAGCTCCCGCTTATGCTGGAGGAAATTGGACTTCCCCCGGCTGCACTCCTGGAGGGCCTACAAGACAATATATACTCAGTAATAGATCGACGGGAGGAAAATAACCGCCAGGGAGAACACCATACCTGGCCACCGGGAATGATGACGTCATCCAGCTCCCCCATCGTCGAGGACAGGGTAGCGCAGATGTTGGCAAGTTCGCCCTGCACTGCCCACCACTTGCCCCACTCCTCACCGTCATCCAATGTGAAGAGGGGTCTATGCGGGTCATCAAGGGACATCCAGCACAGGGTAGCCCCACTCCACGCCTTGGGAATGGGACTGACTGAGGCAAGGGTGGAAACCGCTATGGCCGCCCCCGACGCCACCGCCGGGGCAGGTGCCGCCGCCGCGGAGGCCACTGGCCTCGCTGACGGTCCCGGCGCATGTGCCGCCGTCCTTGTCGAGGTCGCCGCAGCCGTCGTCGATGCCAACGTGCGTCCTGATCCATCCGCCGCCGCCACCGTCTCAGTCGCGGCTACCGGAGCAGGCGTTCCCATCACCGCCGCGGCCTTCGTCGCGACCACCGAGGCAGGCGTTCCCACTCCCGTTGTGGCCGCCGGAGCAGGCACCCCCACGTCCGCCACCGCCGCCGCCTTTGCCATGGCTCCCTGGGCGGATGTCCCTACCTCCGCCACCGCCGCTGCCTTCGTCGCAGCCGCTGGGGCAGGCGTCCTTGCCTCCCCCGCTGCCGCTGTCCCCGTCATGGCAGTGGGGGCGGACTCTCTCTCCTCCGTCGCCACCGTCGTCCCCGTCACAGTCACTGGGGCAACCGTCCCTGTCTCTGCCACCGCCGTTGGAGCCGCACGCTCCTCCTCCGCCTCGTAGTCAAGGTCTATCACCACCCCGATTGGAGGGCCCCCAGGGGCAATGCCCTATCCTGCGGGGTCAGCCAAGGAGGCAAAGGGTGGAGTAGGGGTCAGACCCTGCCCTGTGTCTGGCTGCGGCACCACTCCACCAGTTGCTGTCGTAGGAGCCACCTCCGTGGTAAGCTCCACGGTCTCTCCGGTGATGCTGCCGCTCGCAGCCGGCGAGGTCACGGTTCGCCCCGCGGAGGTGGACGTGTTGGAGGTATGCCCTAGAGGCAATCATAGAGATGATGATATTCCATTTGTATCCATGATTTGTATATTGTGTTCATTGAATATCCATTAAAGGCTACTTGAATTGATTTGCAATTATGTGAATTGTATGTGAAACTCTTTACTTGTATGGTTATTCTAAAGTTGTCCCTAGTCGGAGTTCATGTGAGGACACACATGAATATTAGACTAGCACATGTATTAGTTGATGACTATGTTTCACAAGTCATGGACATGGAGATGTTGAACTAATAATGTGGACACATGTGGAGACATGTGCTAGGACTGATCCAACACGAGAAGTAGTTCTCTCTTTAAACAACATATACGCTTTGTCCTTAGACCTGAGATTGTCGCATGTATTCTAGATGTGGATCGACCTACTTAGGGGCTATCAAATGCTACACCGTAACAGGGTAGTTATAAAGGTAGCTTTCGGGTTTGTCAAGAAGCATGCTATGAGACATGGTCAATCAAGATGGGATTTGCCCCTCTCTGATTGAGAGTGATATCTCTAGGCCCCTCGAGTGATCGGATCCAAAAATGCATGGCCATGCTACGTACGGTTAAGAGTTAACCTACAAAGGGATTCCGAATCACAGGATTGAGAAAGAGCGGTCGGCTTGAAGCTAGACAAAATATCGTGAGGCAAAGGGAATAGCATGTATATTATGTTGTGATGGTTCGTCTGATATGATCTTCCTGTGCGTATAGGAGTTGGCACGTCTTGCTAGAGGCCACTACCGACTATTGGGCTGAGTAGGAGTACTCGGGCCATGTCTATACGTATCCGAACCCATAGGGTCACACACTTAAGGGGCTGGAAGCCCAATTCAGATCTGATCCAAGTTGGATTAGGTTTAGAAGTACTAATGGGCCTCGGACCCAGAGGCCCGTTAGGAACCTCTATAAATGGAGGGGTGGGGGCGCCCTAGGGTTTACACCTTTTTGGCGAAACACATCTGCCGCACCTCCCACGCCCTCGCCTGTTGCAACTCGCGGATCTAGCAGTCTGGCTTGTGACGCTTCCTCCCTGCATGTGTGGATACCTTGGAGGTGTTGTGCCTACAGCACTTGGATGAGCCGCCGACGAGCCATGACGAGCCGCCGAAGAGCCACGACGAGCCACGGCACGAGGGCAATCTTGCTGCACGTGGACGAGCTGCTAAGGAGCTGCTAGACGTTGACGTGATCGACTACGTACGACTACATTGATCGACTACATACCACTACGTTGATCGTCTTCACTGCATCGACGCAAATCTACATCTTCCGCACCAGTAGTGCGTCGAGTGGTAATCCCGTGATCCTTATACGGCAGTTCTTCCGGGTTTTACGCGGTAGAAATTTTGATTTGCGCTAGTGTAGCCTAACTCCTATCCCAACAGGACGACACCCGCAATGCCTTCTATGGCGCCAGCTGCGGAACAAAGTCACGGGGGGCGGCGCTGTGGAACAACAAATAACATCAGCAAAAACAACTCAACGCCAGGGAAGGAATAAGATGCGTGGAGAATCTCCACTTACACTCCCCCAGCGGGAGGACGGCGGGCGCATTTCGCCTCCGAGCTCGATGCCGACCCCGAGGCATCTGGCAGTGGCCGCTTGCTGCTACTCCTCTGCTCTTGGGCTGCAGGTTGAGGGTCGAGGGTTGGTTCCATTGACTCCCGAGGCACGCGCTGTGCCGACCCCTAGGGTGCGGCCCCAGAGCCTCGATGGGGCGGGTCTTGCACAGGTGGTCTGCTCGGTGTGCCCCCTGCGGCCGGTTGGGGGTGCGGCTCCCAGATAACGAGCGCGTCCGACTGGGGGTCAGAACGAACTCCTCTTCCTCCTCCTCGTTGTCCTCCTCCTCCTCATCATCATCATCATCATCATCGTCCGACACAACCTGGCCCCACCGCCGCCGTTGGAACTCCTTGGTGGCCTTCCTTCTCTTCCTCACCATCTCCTTGTCCTTGCGCTGCTTCTGCTTCTCGGTGAGGAGGCAATTCTGCTGCCGCCGCTCAGTGTCCTCTGGCACCAGTGGGCGCGAGTCGACAACATTGGTCATGTGGCCCTGCAGACACGAAAGTTCCGAGTCAGAGTGACGAACCAAGAAACACAAAAGAAGGAAACGAAAGCGCAAAGTCCTCACTAGTTGGACGAAGTTCTTGTTCGGGAACATCGGAGGGTGGCCAGGCACCAGGTAATCGGCATCCTTATCCTCCAGCACCTCCCGGACTCGCTGCCGAATCTCGGACGTGGCGAGCGCACCCATCGCAAGGACGGTGCCCTCGGTCAGCGTGTCAGGAGTCATCTCGGCGAGCGAGCGGACCCCGAGCATCAGCGGCGCCACCCTCCGAGCATGGTACACCCCGATAACTCCGGCCCCGGTCAGCCCCTTTCCCTTCAAGTACTCGATGGCATGAAGCAAGTCGGTGATCCGCTTCTTCTCCTTCTCTACCGGGCCGTACGACCACAGCTCTGGCGCCACTTCAATGATGCGGCCGGTGAACTCCGGCAAGGGGGAGTTAGAGTAGTTCTTCACGTAGAACCACTGCTGATGCCACCCCTTGTGGGATGCCACGGTCTTCATAGCCATGTACTCCTTGGCGCGGGTATGGCGGAGGTGGATTCCGGCGCACCCTATCGGCACCGGGGTTGCCCGCTGCTGGCTTCCTTTCTTCTCGGCCTTCTGGTACAGGCTGACCGCAAAGAAATACTTCCAAAGTGAGAAGTTGGGCTCGATGCCCAGGAACCCATTGGGATTAAGGTGCTGCAGCTTGAGCCCGTAGTAGTGCAGCAGCCCGCAAAAGAAAAGACTCAGCGGGGTCGCAAACCCTCTCTCGTGGAAGTGGGCGAATGACACAACGTAGCCGGCGGGCAGACTCGGCACCTCCTCCATCTCGGGGAACTGCCATTCGCCCCTCTCGGTCCTATCACAGAGGAGGCAATTCCTCGTGAGGCCATCAGCGCGCGAGGTGCCAAAGCTTGTGCGCGCCCACGATCCCATTGCAAAAGGGGAGAAAAGCTCGACGGCGGAAGGTGAGGAAGGTTGCAGCGCTGGGCGGAGGAAGACGAACGGCGCGCAAGAAAGCTAAGGGCGTGCAAAGAGGTGAAAAGACTTGGGGGCAGATTGCGGGCGGAACCGGCGAGGTGGATTCCCCGTCTTATAGGAGGGTGCGTGGGAAGCAGAACAGACACCCCCATCGCAATAAATGCGGTGCTAGGTACGCCCCGTCACGCCCGCCCTTTTTGGAAATCGTGCGCATGACCTGCTGCAGGAAACATCCTCTCCTCCCTCGTTTCGCGGCTCGACGCCTTCCGCCACTTCGCCTCCCATAGAGTACGCGCGCACAACCTCCTCCGCATCCAGCCCAAGGCCCAAGGCTGAAATGCCCCTACGGCCCGTTACGATCCAGGGGTTCAAAGGCTAGCCCACCATGGGTTCGACAGCCGCCCCAGGATAACCCCGAGCAAGGGGTGAGAAGGGACGGGTCCGCTAGCGGCCATCACCCGGGTGCATGACAGCCTAGGGCGTCCTGACCTCACATTCGAGTCCGGACCGGCACCAGAGTTCATGGTTTTTCCCCTAAGAAAGGCAACAAGCCACCGGATCTGATCGAACGGACTCGGGAACCATATGAACTGACCGGCCAGAATTTGGGGTACGCCACCAGCTTGGCTTGAGCCGGACCCCCCCGAACGGGGACCGGGACCCCACTCGAATCAACCCGTTAGCAGCTCAACGAGCGCACCATGGTTTGTCCGGCGAGGATAACGTGGCACGACTCACCCCCTCCATCTCAGCGAACGGAGGCTTGAGGGGTAAGGTACAAAAGTCGATCTAGCCTCCCGACCGGTCCCCTACAACGCGTGAGGGCTCGTGGGCTAGCCTCGCAACCAATGACCACATGAATGGTCACGACTTGAGGTTTCCAGACGGAAGATGCTCTATGGGACAACAAGAAATCCTCCCGCGCCGAGTCACCCATAGGACGCTCCGCCTAATCAACCTCCTTGGCCAAACCGAACAAACAACACTTCCCGTCCCTGATTAACTGCAGCTTGCACGATGAGCGGAAATTCCCGACAAAGGATGATAATAGCCTCTGGAGGAGCGTCCCCACTCCACCACAGGCTCGGGGGCTACCGTTGGGGGGAAATATTAACGACCTCCTAATGACCATTAAAATGACAATCATGAAGGCCTAGGCCCACCTGCGGCAATGGCAGCCGCCATCGGCCCAACATGGGAGGGGAACACCCCACTCCGCCTCGCCCGACCCAGTGCCCCGGGGTCGGACGCTCCCGACCCCTCGACAGCCAGAATTCGCCTCACCGACCCACAGTCCCAGGGTTGGGAGCACCCGACCCCACGCCACAAGGCTCCACCTCGTCCGACCCAGGGCATAGGGGGTCGGACTCACCCAAGCCCACAAGACGAATATCCACCTCAGGCGCAGACTAGAAGATAAGAGCGCGGATCTCGTGGCCCCCCTGCCGATCTCGCCATAAATGTGCCACGGCTCTGGCGCGCAGAAAGGCGCCCGCACCCCCGACGTTACCCATCACAAGTATCCAAGCACGACCGCGTAGCACAGGCTACAGTGGCTGCGGCTCTCTCCGATTCACTACAGGGCACTCATGGCCTGCGCTGCCCAGCACAGGAGGAAGCCCCGCTCGTTCTTGCGCCCCGCGCATCCAGTGACAGGGACGTGACGCCCGCATCCCATAGGCCATCAGCAAGATAACAGGATCTGCCGCCTTCCCTAACAGGCACAGATGCCATGACCGAACACCATCATCATGCCTAGCGGCAACAGCCACCAGGGAGATCGTCGACAGGATCCGAAGGCAGCCGCCCTCTTCCGGTGGATGCACTGACAGGAGCCGAAGACTGGAGCGGGGGGAGGCGACTCGAGGACTTGGTCCTTCCCCTTGTGTTGTATTTTACTTGAATTAGCTTATCTCTTTTACTTCTCCTCATGGCTGGCTCATCTGTAACCCTGAGCTCCCCTTGCGCTATAAAAGGAGGACTAGGGGCCCTGAGACAGGGGACTCTCTCGAGCAAGCAAAACACATATACTTTCCTTCAGAGCATCAGTGCACACCAAGAGACTAGGGACCAGCTCCCTCTCTCGCCCTCCTGTAACCCCTACTACAGACCCCGCGTGGGCAACACGAGCAGCTCCCCCTACTAGACGTAGGGCTTTTCCTTGCCCGAACCAGTCTAAACCCCGTGTCTCCCACGTCACCATCCGACGCCTTACGCACATAAAAGAAATTCACTAGTCTTAGTCTTGATCCGCTAATCTTGACAACGACACCTGTGGTGCTGATTATCCAGCCGGTGGTAACCGAAAAGAAACGTGTTCATTTGCCACCACGATCATCCTGGTAAGGGTTTGTGTAATGTCTCCTTTTAATGAGTTTGTACTCTATAGCTGTATTACGATCTTGCGATTTGGTTGATCCAGGGATGCAGATGACATTATTCCTATGGAGGCGGGGATGGAGGCTAACCTGCTGGTTGTACTCTCTGTATCCATGTTCGACTTGACTATGGATGATGCATTAGAGCTTGATGACACAGGTCGTCTAGGTGCGACTATATCCATGCTTCAGGAGGTCATCCGCTCAGTAGAGGGCCCATTGGTCCTCGAGAGTTCCACGGGTGTGCCGTCCTCAACGGCTGAGGTTGCGCCAACAGTGAGTACGACTGGTGCTAAAACTTTGGCGCTGGTTGTTTCAACAGAGATGGGTGAAGTCAGCATGATAGGTATGTAGATGTTTGTTGCAAAGAGTACTCTCTTGTATCTACTAGTTGATCATGGTTTGTCTGCAGGGTCTATTGTTGGTAGGGAGTCAGAGCCTGAAGTTGCCAAGAGTACTAGTGGTCCAGTACTCGAGCTACCTCCAGAATCGAAGATTAGGAGAGCTATCCAAAGCTTTCAGGTATAGCATAACTCATTTTTTGTTCTATTTGTTCTGATAAGTCTTGACGGCTAGTTTTGTTTTGTTGAAGGATCTGTATGACAAGGCTCAGAGGAATACTCAGGCTCTTCAGGAGCGCAGCGAAGCCTCTCAATTGGTAGCGCAACTGGAGCAAGAGTGTTGTCATCTTACAGATTCCTTGAGAGTTCACGAGGGGGCTGCAAAATCTTTTGCAATTGAAAGGAATGATCATGAAGTCTTCCAGCATCAATTAGAGAGTCGCTATAAATCTTTGAACCAGAGATATCAAGGTGAGTACTCATGGTTTCTCGAGTGTGATTTGATTGTAGTCATAAATTTGATCTGTGTGGTGTTTGGCACAGAGCTTAAGAGCAAAGAGGCCACTGCGAGTAGCCAACTGCTTGATTGGAGAAATGCTCATGACCGGGTAGCCGACAAGGCTACCCATCTTAGGGCAGCTCTGGCTAAAACTTAGGCGGCCTATGAGCGTTAGAGGAATAGGAAGAATCATAATGGAGTGATGCTGGCGATGGCTATGGTGGACTGTAGAATCCATGGTAGAACTATAGAGAGACTGAAAGGTGATCTCCAAGAGTTGACCAGTGCTGCTCAGGATGTAGTCAACGCCATTGCTCCACTTGAAGATGACGCTGAGCCTCGCTCGCTAGTCGAGAGACTAAGAGCTGCCCCGGGTAGAGTTGCTGGACTCTGTAAGACTGTCTGCAAACAAGTCCTTGCAGTGGTCAAGTCATATTAGTTGAGGGCAAACTTGTCGGTGGCTGGTGATGGAGTTGCCCGGTATGTGCAGTATCTTGAGGAGGCTGAGCCAATTGCTTCAGAGATGTCCGAGTTTGTATCTTTGGAGGAGCCATAGTTTTGTTGAACTCGAGTTGTATTTTTATCGAGTACTTGTGGGTGTACTCAAACAATTCTCTTTTTGTAAATCTTTTAATTGTAAAGTCTGAATTCTGATTATGATCGATGGTCTTTGTTTGGCTGGCTTTGTAGTCGGAATTGACTTTGTAGTCAGAAAAGATAGATTCGAGTGATCGAGTAGTCATAGTATCCGGTGTGGTCTCCAATTATTGGTGTTGCTGTTGAGGGTCATGTCACCATTATTGCCTTGTACTTTGAGAGAATGCATGGGTGAACTGTTCACTTTTATCTATTGTGTTTGAGTGCCGTCACGTGCGTGGAGTCAAAAAACGCCTGTCTGACCCTTGTCAGCGTCTCAAGCTGATCGTCACGAGCGAGCAGTAACTCTGAGTAGTTGGTGGTTGTGGCTCTTCGGCTATAAATAGGCCCCTGGGTAATCGACCAGGATCATGCCCTTCAGTGTAGCGATGGCTTGCTTTAGGTTGTTGTTGTTTGATAGTAGAGAGCTTCCAATGAGCGCCCTGGTGCTAGAAGATTCCTTCGACAGACTCTTGTTCTCGTAGGGATAGCCGTGATGCTAGAAGAATGCTCGTAGGAGGGTTTGCCGTGTGCCTCATCTTGCAGCTCGTGATCCAGCTCGGTCCACACTGGAACTCGCGAGTGATGGGTGATGAGCGCCACGATCTTTATCCGTATCTCTGATCAGAGGCGGAGGTGTGGCATGCAGTGTGGGTCTGTGCACTGAAGCTGTCCAGGGAGCAGCTCGGGTAGTGCGCTTCGTCGTCTTGGTATTTTTCTTCCTGATCCTGCATCAGGGATTGATCTTTGTTGCCGTCGAGGGAGCAGCGGTGAAGGAGTTCCTAGTGTTGTCAGGGAAGAGGACCAGGATATGGCTGTGTATTGCGCAGCTTCCTCGTGTGCAGGTCCTGCCTTTTGACACTGATTGTACCTTGGCCTATGTATCCTTGTGATATAGTAAAAGCCTGGGACTTCTATTCAGACTACCAGTAGGCAGTTGCTTGTAGTCATTGTTGTGTCATTGTGTTGTACTTTGTATGTTGGAGGTATGCCCTAGAGGCAATCATAGAGATGATGATATTCCATTTGTATCCATGATTTATATTGTGTTCCTTGAATATCCATTAAAGGCTACTTGAATTGATTTGCAATAATGTGAATTGTATGTGAAACTCTTTACTTGTATGGTTATTCTAAAGTTGTCCCTAGTCAGAGTTCATGTGAGGACACACATGAATATTAGACTAGCACATGTATTAGTTGATGACTATGTTTCACGAGTCACGGACATGGAGATGTTAAACTAATAATGTGGGCACATGTGGAGACATGTGGAGACATGTGCTAGGACTGACCCAACATGAGAAGTAGTTCTCTCTTTACACAACATGTACGCTTTGTCCTTAGATCTGAGATTGTCGCATGTACTCAAGATGTGGATCGACTTACTTAGGGGCTACCAAACGCTACACCGTGATAGGGTAGTTAAAAAGGTAGCTTTCGGGTTTGTCAAGAAGCATGCTGTGAGACATGGTCAATCAAGATGGGATTTGCCCCTCTCTGATTGAGAGTGATATCTTTGGGCCCCTCGTGTGATCGGATTCGAAAATGCATGGCCATGCTACGTACGGTTAAGAGTTAACCTACAAAGGGATTCCGAATCACAGGATCGAGAAAGAGCGGTCGGCTTGAAGCTAGACCAAATATCATGAGGCAAAGGGAATAGCATGCACATGAAGTTGTGATGGTTCATCTGATATGATCTTCGTGTGCGTATAGGAGTTGGCACGTCTTGCTAGAGGCCGTTACCAACTATTAGGCCGAGTAGGAGTACTCGGGCCATGTCTATACGTATCCGAACCCATAGGGTTACACACTTAAGGGGCTGGAAGCCTAATTCGGATGTGATCTGAGTTAGATTAGGTTTAGAAGTACTAATGGGCCTCAGACCTAGAGGCCCGTCAGGAACCTCTATAAATAGAGGGGTGGGGGCGCCCTAGGATTTACACCTTTTGGAAAAACACATCTAGCGCCTCCCACGCCCTCTCCTGTTGCAACTCGTGGATCTAGCAGTCCGGCTTGCGACGCTTCCTCCCTGCACGTGTGGATACCTTGGAGGTGTTGAGCCTGCAGCACTTGGACGAGCCGTCGACGAGCCACGACGAGCCGCCAACGAGCCATGACGAGCCGACGACGAGCCGCGACACGAGGATGACCTTGCTGCACGTGGACGAGATGCTGAGGAGCTGCTCGACGTTGATGTGATCGACTACATGTTCGACTACGCTGATCAACTTCGCTGCCTTGACACGATTCTACATCTTCCGCACCAGTGCGTCGAGTGGTAATCCCGTGATCCATATACGGCAGTTTTCATGGTTTACACGGTAGAAAAAATTTGTTTTGCGCTAGCGTAGCCTACCTCATATCCCAACATTGTATACCCTAACTTCATGGAATAGTTGGATGTAACTTTGGAGCTTATTTAATGCAAAGAATGCAATCTTAAGAACTCCTTGTTTGATGGTTGCGGCAATCTTGTGCCTTTGAGCAAATGGCATCGATGTAGTCGTGGCTTCTTGTCGTAAGTGTTTGTAGCCCAGTGAAATGACTTGAGTCATGACTTTGTTAAGCCGCCTAATCTTGTAGACACGAGTTGGTGAAAAATTATGAAATGCTTGAGCTGAGAAACTCGAGTGGCTATGAGTAGCCGACGAGTTGCAATAACTTGAAGAGACTTGATGGAATCAAGTCAAATGGAGCACTGAGGCTTGGAGAGCTAGAGAGCCTGAGTGGTTGTGAATAGTCGACGAGTTGCGATAACTCTAAGAGACTTGATGGAATCAAGTCAAACGGAGCATTGGGGCTTGGAGAGCTAGAGAGCTCAAGTGGCTATGAATAGCCAACGAGTTGCGATAACTCAAAGAGACTTGATGGAATCAAGTCGAACGGAGCGCTGGGGCTCGGAGAGCTTGGAGAGCTCAAGTGGCTGTGGATAGCCGAACAAAGGCAAAGATAGTGTTTGCCAAACAATTTTGTTGTTTTAATTAACTATCATGAAAGCCCGAGTATATATCTTGTAGTCTGCTATGGGTAATAGCGACACAGATGTTCTATATTCCAAGAGTTTGGTATTTGTTTTCCTGAGAGGTCCTGTAGTCAGTACGATCCAGGCCCTGTGACCTTGGATATGATGTAGGGACATTCCTATGGCGACTTGAGTTTGTCCAGCCCTGATGTGTCTTGGATGCGTTTAAGGACCAAGTCACCCATGTTGAAGGAACGCTCTTTGACATTGCGGTCATGGTAACGTCGTAGTCCATCGAGATATCTGGCTGACTAAACTAGTGCTGCACATCTTGTTTCTTCCAAACTGCCGAGGTCCATGCATCTTGTTTCCTCTGATACTCCTTCATCATATTGCTCAACTGCAGGAGACTGCCAGATGACGTCTGCAGGGAGGATGGCTTCTAACCCATATACGTGGAAGTAGGGAGAGTGCCCAGTAGGATTGCATGGCTATGTACGTAGTACCCAAAGAACATTGGGTAGTTCTTTGAGCCATTTGCCTCCTTTTGCATTGCCGATGTCGTGCAACCTCTTCTTGAGAGCTTCGAGTAACATGCTGTTGGCATGCTCGACTTGGCCGTTGGCCCTTGGGTGAGAACCAGAGATGTATCGTACGTCGATTCCACTGTTCTTGCAGTATTCCCAGAAGTCATGATTGTTGAAGTTGGATCCTAGGTCAATGATGAACCTGTTGGGGAAGCCGTAGCGATGTACAATTTCCTCCAGAAAGTCGAGGACTCGGTCTATCTTGGGGCAAGTGACGGGTTTGACTTCAATCCACTTGGTAAATTTGTTAATGGCTACGAGTACTTGATTGAACCCTCCTGGCATAGTTGGAAGTGGTCCTATCATATCAAGCCCCCAGCAAGCAAAAGGTCATGTTGGAGGTATTGTAATGAGCTTGTAGGCGGGGACATGCTGTTGCTTAGTGAAGAATTGGCAGCCTGGCATCTTCGTACTAGTTGTTTTGCATCGGCCAGTGCCATGGGCCAATAGAGACCTGCTCTGAAGGCTTTACCAATGATTGTTCGTGAAGAGGCATGGTTACCACAGATTCCTTTGTGTATTTCTTCCAAGATTTCTTAACCTTCTTCTCGGGTGACATATTTCATGAGTATCCCTAAAGATGCGCTTCTCCTGTAAAGCTTGTCTCCAACTAGAACATAATTCTTTCCTCGTCACGAGACTTTTTCAGCTTGGCTTTCGTCAAATGGTAGCTTTTGTTCTTTGATGTAGTCAATGAATGGAGATCTTCAGTTGACTTTGATCATCATGACCTCTCGGTTGGGATCTGGAGGTTTGGTACTGGTAGTTGCTGGAGTAGCTTGTTCTGGTATGGAGGGCTTGCGAAGCTCATGTACAAAAATCCCTGCTGGAACTTCTGCACGCGTTGAGTCCATTTTGATAACACATTAGTAGCTACATTGTTGTCGCGAATGATATGGTGGAACTCTAAGCCTGAGAACTTGTTGTCTGGCTTGCAGACTTCCTTACAGTAGGCATCCATATTTTCCTTATTGCAATCCCAATCATCATTGACTTGGTTAATGACGACTAGTGACTCACCATATACTAGTAGTCGTTTGATTCCGAGTGAGATTACGAGGTGAAGACCGTGTAGTAGTGCTTCGTACTAAGCTTCATTGTTTGAAACTTCCCAAAATATCTGAAGAACATATTTGAGTTGTTTGCCCTTTGGAGAAATTAGAAGAACTCCTGCGCTGATGCCTTCAAGCTTGAGAGAACCGTCAAAGTACATAACCCAATGTTCTGGTCTTTCCACTGGTGTTGGTACTTGGTTTTCTCTCCACTCTACCATGAAGTCCACCAGAGCTTGAGATTTGATGGTTGTTCTATGTTTAAAGTCCAGAGATAGGGCTCCGAGTTCAACCGCCCATTTGGAGATTCTTCCCGTTGTGTCCCTGTTGTGAAGGATTTCACCAAGCGGGAAGTCGGTGATGATGGATATGGTGTGTTCTTGAAAGTAATGTCGCAGCTTTTGTGAGGTAAGCAGGATTGCGTAGAGTAACTTCTGCACCGATGGGTACCGAGTTTTTGAATCTGAGAGTACTTCACTGATGAAGTAGATGGGCCTTTGGACTTTGTAGATGTGGCCTGGTTCAGACCTTTCGACTACTATTGATGTGCTGACGACATGAGTGGTGGTAGCTATGTATAGGAGCAAGTCTTCATCTAGAGATGGAGCTGTGAGGACTGGTGGTTTTGACAAGAAGTCTTTGAGCTATGTTAAGGCTCTGTCTGCCTCCTCTATCCACTAAAACTTGTCCTATCGTTTGAGTAGCTTGAAGAAGGGTAATCCGCACTCTCCAGTTCTTGAGATGAATCGATTTATGGCTGCCATGCAGCCTGAAAGCTTCTGCACATCCTTGATGCCAGCTAGAGCTTGCATATTTGTGATGGCAGATACTTTTTCCGGGTTGGCCTCAATGCCACGGTGGCTAATTATGAATCCGAGTAATTTTCTGGAAGGTACACCGAAAATGCATTTGGTAGGGTTGAGTTTCCAACGGAATGCTCGTCGATTTGCGGAGGTTTCTTCTAAATCTGCGACTAGATCATCCGGGTTTCTTGTTTTGACGACTACGTCATCTACATAAGCTTCTACGTTGCGGTGTAGTTCTTTTTTCAAGCACATCTGGATGGTGCGGTTATAGGTCGCCCCTGCATTTTTTAGCCCAAAGGACATTTTTTTGTACCAAAATGCAACGAACGGGGTGATGAAGGCTGTTTTGGCTTGATCTTCTTTTTTGAGGGCTATTTGGTGATAGCTTGAGTAGCAGTCAAGAAAACAGAGCAAGGCACACCCAGCTGTGGAGTCAACTACTTGGTCGATCCTAGGTAGTCCGAAGGGGTCCTTTGGGCAATGTTTGTTGAGGTCTATGTGGTTGATGCACATCCTTCACTCATTATTCTTCTTTCGAACGAGTACAGGGTTAGCTAGCCAATCAAGATAGAAAACCTCTTTGATAAACCCTGCCGCGAGTAGTTTGGCTACCTCTTTTTTGATTGCATCTCTTATGTCCTGGGTGAACCTTCGTAGTCATTGTCTTTTTGGGGTGGCTTCAGGGTCGACGTTTAGGGAGTGCTCAATTAGCTCCTTGGGCACACTTGGCATGTTAGCTGGCTTCCAAGCAAAGATGTCATGGTTGGCCCGAAGAAAGCTAATGAGCACGTTTTTCTATTTAGGGTCTAGCCCTGTTCCAATCAGGGCTGTCTTGGATGAGTCACCAGTATGGAGATCGATGGTTTTGAAGACTTTCTCGCTTGCTGGTTTTACTTTCGATGATCCTGACTTGTTTTTAGGGATCTCGAGTTCCATGGGGTTGAGTTTCTATGGGACTGGGTGGTTGAGAAGTTGCTGCGATTTCTACAGCTTCAGTGTCGCACTCGTATGATCGCCTTAGGTCTCCCCATAGTGTCAACTCGCCCTTGGGTCCTGGCATCTTGAGTACCAGGTAAATGTTGTGTGGTATTGCCATAAACTTGGCAAGGCCTGGCCCCCCAAGTATGGCATGATAAGAAGCTTCGAAGTTGGCAACTTCGAACCTGATGTACTCGATTCGGTAATTGTTGGGGGGAAATATTAACGACCTCCCAAAGCCCATGGAAGCAACAATCATAAAAGCCCAGGCCCACCTAAGGCAATAAAGACTGCCGTCGGCCCAACATGGGAGGCGAGGGCCGCGCTCCGCCTCGCCCGACCCAGTGTCCCTGGGTCGGGCGAGGCGGAGCGCGGCCCTCGCCTCCCATGTTGGGCCGACGGCACGGGCCTGGGGTCGGGAGCGCCCGACCCCTCGCCGCAAGATTCGGCCTCGCCCGACTCGGGGCACAGGGCGTCGGGCTCACCCGGACCCCCAAGACAAGTATCCGCCTCGGGCGCGGACCTTGTGGGACCCCCTGTCGATCTCGCCATAAATGTGCCGCAGTTCTATCAGGAATAAGGACATCCGTGTCCCCGACGCAACCCTCCACAAGTACCCATGCGCGGCCTCGCAGCATAAGCTACAGTGGTTGCGGCCTCCCCCGATTCGCTACAGGGCACTCATGGCCTGCGCCGCCCGGAGCAGGAGGAGGCCTCGCCCGTTCTCGCGTCCTGCGCGTCCGACAGCAGGGACGCGATGTCCACCTTCCGCGGGCTGTCAGATAGATGGCGGGATCCGCCGCCTCCCCCAATGGACACAGGTGCCATGACGAAACACCATCATCACACCTTGCGGCGATAGCCGCCGAGGAGACCATTGACAGGACGTGACGGCGGCCGCCCTCCTCTTGCAGATGCGCCGGTAGGAGCCGAAGGCCGGCGAGGATGCCAGTGGCCTAGGGACTTGGTCCCTCCCCTTATGTTGTACTTTACCTAACTTTGTATATCTCTTTTGCTTCTCCTCACACCGGGTCTCGCCTGTAACCTCGGTGGCCTCCTTACGCTATGAAAGGAGAACCGGGGGCCTGAGATAGGAGGGCTGGGAAGTCAACCGAACACACTCACACTCTCTCCTAGAGCACCAGTGCACACCCAAGAGACCTGGGATCAGCTCCCTCTCTCGCACTCCTGTAACCCCTACTACAGAACACCGCGTGGGCAACACGAGTAGCTCCCGACACTGGACGTAGGGTATTTCCTTGCCCGAACCAGTCTAAACCCCGTGTCTTCCATGCCACCATCTGAAGCCTTACATGCATAAAAGAAATTTACTAGTCTAAGTCTTGACCCACTAATCTTGACAACGACAGTTGGCGAGCCAAGTAAGGGACCTTTGCGCGTACGAAACCGGCTTCAGATGGCTAACCATGACGCCAGCTTCGCTCTGGGAAAGGGAGTCTAGACTTCCTCACCACCGGGAAAGGGATCAAGTTGATCCCTCTCCTCGTCTTGCCCGCTCGTCCCACCATCCCCGGCTCCACCGCCAGGATAGCGGCGAGCGGTCGGGCGCGCGCCGGAGGGCCTCCCTTGGAGGGGCGGCTCTTCGAGCTGCGCAATGATGTGGCAACCTACGGTCGTCTCTTGGCGCGGTCCATGACCATGTCGCCGGCGAGCAACAAGCTCGTGGGTGCGGCGAGGATGATTTCCGACGCCGGCTCCGACAACGGGAGCCACCACCCCTCGCGCGAGTGCTTCATGGCCGACATGCACTCCGAGGGGTCCAATGATAACGGCGCCGAAGGGAGGCAGAGGACTCCCTCACCGCGCATCGCGGCTATGACTGGAGCCCTTGGTAGGGCCCCGGTGTGACCCAGACAGCCGGAGGCGCGTGCGGCGCCCTGCTAGGAGGTCGAGCGCCCCCGCAACGAAGGCGGGGCACGACAACGGGCACGCGACGTCCATCAGTGCATCTGCGCGGATGAAGAGTGCCCTCAGCTCTTCGCTCGCGCTAGCCAGAACATCACCACTGCGGTGGCCCTACTCCGATGACTCCCCGAGCCGGCGACGCCCGAGGAGTGTCAGGCGCACCAAAAAGTGCGCAACCTGCTCGAGTGCGCCGCCGTCCAGTAGGCGGAAAGCTCCACATCTTGGCGATGCGAGCAAAACACCAGCAGGGCAGTGCCCACCGTACCCTCGGAGAAGCAGGGGAAGTCTGTTCATTAACCTCCTCCTAGGGCGAACTGGGTCGCGCCCGCCCGACGGACACCGCCGCCCGCCGGAGGCGGGGCTCAGTCCGTTCACCGACGCGTCGGCCCCGTCCGCGATGCCCGCGACACCCTGGACGCGCGGAGGCGCTCCTGTGTGGATAGGGAGGAGGGGGTGGATCGCGGCTACCACGTCCACCATGACGGGCGCTACGACAGCGAAGAACACCACAGCCCGAGCCCCGACCCGGCGGGGCCCCGGGCCTTCTCCGCGCGCATCCTGAACGCGTCGTTTCCGCCATGCTTCAGGCAACCAACAAACATGGCCAAATACTCAGGGGAGATGAACCCCGGGCTATGGCTTTGCGACTACCGACTTGCATGTCAGGCCGGTGGGGTGGACGATGACCTATTCATCATCCGCAACCTTCCACTCTTTCTGGCCGACTCGGCGCGAGCCTGGCTGGAACACATCCCTTCGGGTTGGATCCGTAGCTGGAACAACCTGAAGGAGATATTTGTGGGAAACTTCCAGGGCATGTACATGCGCCCTCGCAATCCCTGGGACCTTCAGAGCTGCCACCAGGGGTCAAACGAGTCCCTCCGGGAGTACATCCGGCGCTTCTCCCGGAAGCGCACCGAGCTCTCCAACATCACGGACGCCGACATCATAGGGGCTTTCCTGGCAGGAACCTCCTGCCGGCCCCTCATCCACGAGCTGGGGCACCGAGGCCCATGGACCACGGAGGAGCTCCTCTACATCGCCACCAGCTTCGCCTCAGGTGAAGAGGCCGTCAGAGCGATCTTCGACCGCTCCAAGGGTAAAGCGAAGAGGGAGGAGGACGCCGACGAAGGCACCTCCAACCGTCAACAGAAAAAGAAGAACAAGCAGCAGTGCGAGGCACCCCTAGTGGCCGCTGTTGAGCGCAAGCGGGGACAGCCGCCCCCAGAGGGCACCCCCGGCTTCTTCGACAAGCTGCTCGAGGGACCGTGCCCGAACCACGAGTTTCCCGTGAAGCACGCCTACAAGAACTGCAACCTCATGAAGAGGTACTTTGTAGGCAACTCGGTGAAGGGCGACCAGAGATGGAAGCCCGACAAAGAGAAGGAGGACGGCTTCCCCAAGGTGGATGGCTGCTTCATGATCTTCGGTGGCCCGGCGGCATACTACTCCAAGCGTCGTCAGAAGCTGGAGTGCCGCGAAGTCTACGCGGTCGAGCGTGCTACACCGGCCTTCCTCGACTGGTCGGGATCCACCATCATCTTTGACCGGTCCGACCACCCGGGGCGCGTCCTGCAGCCAGGACACTACCCCCTCGTTGTCGACCCCATCATCGGCACAACGCGTCTCACCAAGGTGCTCATGGACGGAGGCAGCGGCCTCAACATCCTCTACGCCGAGACCCTCGACGCCATGGGGATCGATCGCTCCCGCCTCCGTCCCAGCAAGGCACCATTTCATGGCGTCGTGCCGGGGAAACAGGCAATGCCTCTCGGGCAGATCGACTTGCCCGTCACTTTCGGAACCCCTTCCAACTACAGGAAGGAGGTCCTTACCTTCGAGGTGGTAGGATTCCGTGGAACCTACCACGCCATCTTGGGGCGGCCGTGCTACGCCAAGTTCATGGCCATCCCCAACTACACCTACCTCAAGCTCAAGCTGTCGGGGCCCAATGGGGTCATCACCGTCGGCACGTCCTTCCAGAAGGCATACGAGTGCGACGTAGAATGCTGCGAGTACACCGTGGCCATTACCTTCACGGAAGATACGGCGGTCCGGCTCACGGAGGATGCTGAGGACCAGCCCGACTCCAAGCAGTCGGCCACCTCCTTCGAGGCCACCGAAGGCATCAAGGAGGTCCCCCTCGATCCCAACAGCTCCGACGGTCGGACCGTGCGGATCGGCGCTACCCTATCTCCCAAATAGGAAAGCGCGCTCGTTGACTTCCTCCACGCGAATAGCGACGTTTTCGCGTGGAAACCCTCGGACATGCCCGGCATTCCGAGGGAAGTCGCCAAGCACTCCTTGAACATCAAAGCTGGCTCCAAGCCAGTGAAGCAAGGACTGCGCCACTTCGACGAGGAGAGGCGCAAGGCCATTGACGAGGAGCTCCAGAAGCTTTTGGCGGCCGGATTCATCAAGGAAGTGTACCACCCTGAGTGGCTAGCTAATCCCATTCTTGTGCGGAAAAAGAATGGGAAATGGACGATGTGTGTTGATTATACTGGTCTCAACAAGGCGTGCCCAAAGGATCTGTTTCCTTTGCCACGCATAGATCAGATAGTCGACTCAACCGCCGGGTGTGAAACCCTTAGCTTCCTTGACGCGTATTCCGGCTACCATCAGATCGCGATGAAAGAGTCCGACCAGCTTGCTACCTCTTTCATCACCCCCTTCGGCCCCTATTGCTACGTTAAGATGTCATTCGGCCTCAAAAATGCGGGGGCTACGTTCCAGCAATGCATGCTTAAGTGTTTCGGGGACCTCATCGGGCGAACCGTTGAGGCTTACGTCGACGACATTGTCGTCAAGTCCAAAAAGGGCGACCAGCTCATCCCCGACCTCGAACTAGCCTTCGAAAGGCTAAGAGACAAGCGCATCAAGCTCAATCCTAAAAAGTGTGTTTTTGGGGTTCCGAGGTGCATGCTGCTGGGTTTCATCATCTCCGTACGTGGCATCGAAGCCAATCCGGAGAAGATAAGGGCCATCAGCGACATGGGGCCGATCCAAAATATAAAAGGAGTCCAGCGCGTCACGGGATGCTTGGCGGCCCTGAGCTGCTTCATCTCGCGACTCGACGAACGGGGGCTCCCTCTCTACCGACTCCTGAAGAAGACCGACCGCTTCGAGTGGACCGCCGAGGCCCAGGAGGCACTTGACCGGCTCAAGGATCTCCTGACGATGGCCCCGATCCTGGTCCCACCGACCGACGGTGAGCCCCTCCTACTCTACGTCGCAGCGACCACCCAGGTGGTTAGCACGACTCTGGTGGTGGAGCGAGAGGAGGAGGGACACGCCCCCAAGGTGCAGCGCCCGGTGTAATTCATCAACAAAGTCTTGTCCGAGTCCAAGGCACGCTACCCGAAGATCCAGAAGCTCATCTACGCCATCCTCATCACGAAGAGGAAGCTGCGCCACTGCTTCACCTCCCACCCTGTGTAGTTGTTTCATCGTTCCCTCTCGGCGAAGTGATCCGAAACCAGGATGCCACGGGACGGATCGTGAAGTGGGCGCTCGAGCTCATGGACCAGGGCATCACCTATGCCCCCCCACACTGCCCTCAAGTCCTAGGTACTCGCCGATTTTGTAGCAGAGTGGACGGAGATCCAGACACCATCGGTGCTGGAGAAGCAGGAGTACTGGACAATGTACTTCGACGGATCGTTGATGAGGGCTCACACTGGAGCGGGCCTCGTCTTCATCTCTACTCTAGGCATGTGCATGAGGTACATGATCCGCCTCCACTTTCTTGCGTCTAATAATGTCGCCGAGTACGAGGCCCTCCTCAACGGGCTTCGCATCGCCGTCGAGCTGGGCGTCCGGCGGCTGGACGTCCAGCGGTTGGACGTCCGGCGCGACTCTCAGCTAGTCGTCAAATAAGTCATGAAGGAATGGAGCTGCCACGACCCCAAGATGGCAGCCTACTGCAACGAAGTTCGCAAGCTTGAAGACAAGTTTGACGGACTAGAGCTCAACCACATCGCAAGGCGTTTCAACGAGGCAGCCGACAAGCTAGCAAAAGCAGCGTCCGGTCGAAAGCCCGTACCCAATGGTGTCTTTGTCAGCGACCAGTTCAAGCCCTCAATCCGTTGCCAAGAGTCGGGGAGGGTCGGCGACGTGCCACCTGCTCCGAACTTGGGCCCCGACCCAGGAGAGGTTGGCAACGCGCCACCTGTCCCAGGCTCAGGCCCTGGCCCAGACAGGGTCAGCGACGCTTCACCTGCCTTAGACTCGGAGACCGACCTCTCCGACCCCAAGGCCATGGAGATCAAGGTAGACCTGGCAGCGGGGCCCGACTGGAGAGCCCCGTACCTTGACTACCTCATCCGCGACATGCTCCCGGCGAATAAAATGGAGGCACGCAGGATTGCCGCCGCACCAAAACCTTCGTCGTCATCGACCAGGAGCTCTACAAAAGGAGCCACACCGGCATCCTCCAGCGCTGCATCTCGATCGAGCAGGGAAAGGCACTGGTTCAGAACATCCACGCCGGAGCCTGCGGTCATCACGCCGTGCCAAGAACCCTCGTCGGAAATGCTTTCCGGCAGGGTTTCTACTGGCCAACGGTGGTCCCCGATGCCACCAACGTGGTTCGCACCTGCGAAGGGTGCCAATTCTTCACGCGCCAAACCCATCTGCCCGCGCAGGCGCTCCAGACCATCCCCATCACATGGCCCTTCGTGGTCTGGGGGCTGGACCTCGTCGGGCCCTTCAAGAAGGCGCCCAGGGGCTTCACCCACCTGCTGGTCGCCGTCGACAAGTTCTCCAAGTGGATCAAGGCACGACTAGTATAACGACCTTGGATAATCAGCCAAGTTAATCTTCAACCGAAAGTCCCTAATCCCGCTGTCTCAGCTCTCCTGATAGAGTCGGAGTGCCCGATCTTTCGGTGAGTGGAGATAAATTCGACTTGGTGGAAGTAGACCCTCACGATCCGACTACGACGAGCGAACCCGAAGCGCCAATGCAATCACTGTACCAACTCCCGATGGTTACCAACCTCGCTGGTGCGAGATCAGCCTGATCACGAAGATCGATTCCTGTCCGCAATCGAAGAACGAACAAGAAAGAGAGGCGAGCAATCTAAATATCACTCGAAGGTGGACTTCTGAATCACAAGGACAGCGCGTATTTGCGCGTGTTCAAGAGTAGCTAAAGCTAGATGTAAAACAAAACTCCAGTCGTAAACAAAAAGGACTCGGACTAAATAAAGGGGGCGCAGCCCCTGGAGTCCGAAGGGGTCACGGCGCCCAACCCTAGGCGCCCCACCTGGGCTGCCCTGTTGGGCCATCTTCTTATTCCGATGGGCCTTCGTTCCTTAACAGCATGATGAAGTTTAATTCTCTCGCACGGGCTCGAGTGATTGGCCCAACTGGATGAGCAACTGTAGGCGCCTGAGGTGGAGGAGCAACTGGAGGCGCCTGAGGTGCTGCTGGTGTAGATGTACTCGTGGTGTCCTCATCATCCTCCCCTTCTTGAACTGAAGTCGTCCTCGACGGCAACTCCTCATCTTCGCCCACATACGGTTTCAAATCTGCAACATTAAAACTCGTGGAAACACCAAACTCCGCAGGCAGGTCAAGGATATAAGCATTATCATTAATCTTGGTTAGCACTTTAAAAGGACCAGCAGCACGTGGCATCAATTTAGAACGACGTAAGGTAGGAAAACGATCCTTCCTCAAATGCAACCAAACCAGATCACCCGGTGCAAAAGTAACATGTTTTCTCCCTTTACTACCCGCAACCTAATATTTAGCATTAGCAGCAGCAATGTTTTGTTGAGTTTGCTCATGCAAGCTAATCATTTGATCAACATGTGCAGCGGCATCTATGTGTGGGGTGTCCTCGGCATCTAGTGCAAACAAATCAATAGGCGCCCGAGGAATATAACCATAAACAACTTGAAAAGGACACATCTTTGTAGAAGAATGCGTTGCATGATTATAAGCAAACTCAACATGAGGCAAGCAATCTTCCCAACGTTTCAAGTGTTTATCTAAAACAGCCCTAAGCATAGTGGACAAGGTTCGATTAACCACCTCAGTTTGTCCATCAGTCTGAGGGTGACAAGTGGTGCTAAACAGCAATTTAGTTCCCATTTTATTCCATAGTGATCTCCAAAAATGACTGAGAAACTTAGCATCACGATCAGAGATTATTGTATTTGGAATACCACGCAAACGAATAATCTCGCGATAGAACACTTCAGCAACATTGCTAGCATCATCAGTCTTATGACAAGGTATAAAATGAGCCATTTTGGAGAAACGATCAACAACCACAAAAATACTGTCCCTCCCCTTCTTAGTTCTAGGCAATCCCAAAACAAAGTCCATAGAAATATCAAGCCAAGGGGAAGTAGGAACAGGCAAAGGCATGTACAAACCATGGTTGTTTAATCGTGACTTAGCTTTCTGGCAAGTAGTGCAGCGGGCAACAAGGCGCTCAACATCAGCGTGCATCCGGGGCCAAAAGAAGTGGGCAGCCAGCACTTCATGCGTCTTGTAGACGCCAAAGTGCCCCATGAGACCGCCTCCATGCGCTTCCTGTAACAACAAACGACGAACCGAGCTAGCTGGAACACACAGCTTGTGAGCGCGAAACAGGAACCCGTCCTGTATGTGAAATTTGCCCCATGGTTTGCCATGAATACAGTGGGCGAAAGCATCTTTAAAATCAGCATCATCCACATATTGATCCTTCACAGTTTGCAAGCCAAAGATTTTAAAATCTAACTGTGACAGCATGGTATAGCGACGAGACAAAGCATCAGCAATGACATTTTCCTTCCCGCTCTTGTGTTTAATAATGTAAGGGAAAGACTCAATGAATTCTACCCATTTAGCATGACGACGGTTCAGGTTTGTTTGGGTACGAATATGTTTTAAAGCCTCATGATCAGAATGAATTATAAACTCGCGATGCCAAAGGTAGTGCTGCCAAGTATGCAAAGTGCGCACTAAAGCATAAAGCTCCTTATCATAAGTAGAATAATTCAAGCTAGCACCACTTAATTTCTCACTAAAGTAAGCAACCGGTTTTCCTTCTTGTAACAAAACAGCACCTAGCCCAATACCGCTAGCATCGCATTCAAGCTCAAACACTTTAGTAAAATCAGGCAACTGCAAGAGAGGAGCATTGGTTAACTTATCTTTCAAGGTGCTGAACGCAACCTCTTGCGAATCACTCCAAGCAAAGGGAACATCCTTCTTTGTAAGCTCATGTAGAGGCGCTGCAATGGAGCTAAAATCACGAACAAACCGGCGGTAGAAACCTGCAAGGCCAAGAAAGCTTCGAATTTGTGTGACCGTCGTCGGTGTAGGCCACTCCCGAATGGCATCAATCTTGCTGCTATCCACCTCAATGCCCTATGGAGTAACAACATAGCCAAGAAACGAGACACGTTGTGTGCAAAACATGCATTTTTCGAGGTTAGCAAATAAATGGGCCGCACGCAATGCATCAAAAACAGCACGCAAATGTTCTAAATGCTCTTCCATAGACTTGCTGTAAATGAGGATATCATCAAAATAGACAACTACAAACAATCCGATGAAGGGCCTCAGAACTTCATTCATCAAACGCATAAATGTGCTGGGAGCATTTGTCAAACCAAACGGCATAACCAACCATTCATATAACCCAAATTTCGTTTTAAAAGCCGTTTTCCATTCATCACCTAATTTCATGCGAATCTGATGGTAGCCACTACGCAAATCAATCTTAGTGAAAATAATGGCACCACTAAGCTCATCTAGAATATCATCAAGGCGTGGTATAGGGTATCGGTAGCGAACGGTAATGTTATTAATAGCACGACAGTCTACACACATACGCCATGAGCCATCTTTCTTTGGAACAAGTAACACAGGAACGGAGCAAGGGCTAAGAGACTCACGAATATAACCCTTGTCAAGCAACGCCTGTACCTGGCGCTGGATTTCCTTCGTCTCATCCGGATTTGTACGGTACGGTGCGCGGTTCGGAAGCTGTGCGCCGGGAATGAGGTCAATCTGGTGCTCAATGCCACGAAGTGGTGGAAGTCCCGGTGGCAAATCTTTTGGAAAGACATCAGCGTACTCCTGCAAAATGTTAGCAACCGCAGGGGGAATATCCAAAGATGGTGCATCATCAAGTGAAACGAGCACACTAGAGCATATAAGGACATAGCATGGCAAAGGAGCATCGCGTAACTCATCAAAATCAGCACGTGTGGCAAGCAAAACAGGAGCATTCAACTTGATTTCAGAATTAAGAGATGTCGATGGTTCAAGTTGTTTAGCAGTTTTCGCAGCTCTAGCAAGATCATCTTTAAGAATTTGTTCAGGTGTCATTGGATGTATAATTATTTTCTGACCCTTAAACATGAAAGAATAGTGATTTGAACGACCATGATGCAAGCTATCAGTATCATATTGCCAAGGTCGCCCAAGTAACAGAGAGCATGCTTTCATGGGAATAACATCACAATCGACAAAATCAGAATAAGCACCCATGGAGAAAGGAACACGGACTGATCGAGTAATTCTAATTTTCCCACCATCATTAAGCCATTGAATGTGATATGGATGTGGATGCTTACGAGTGGGTAAAGACAACTTTTCAACCAGCGTGGTACTCGCCAAATTGTTGCAGCTGCCGCTGTCGATGATGATGCGAATCGACCGCTCCTGCACAACGCCCTTGGTATGGAAAAGAGTGTGTCGCTGATTCTTCTCGGACGGTGCGACCTGTGTACTAAGAACACGCTGCACAACAAGACTTTCATACCTATCGGCGTCACCCGGGTTGACATGTACCTCCATAGCTGCATGGTCAGTGGCAAGCATCGCATGTCGAGTATCTTCAGAATCACTAGCGGAAGAGTACTCACCATCATCACGAAGAAGCAAAGTGCGCTTGTTCGGACAGTCCCGAATCACATGGCCAAATCCTTTGCAACGATGACACTGAATATCCCGTGTACGGCCTGTGGGAGGGGCGGCGCCTGTGGAAGGGGCAGCGCTTGCAGGTTTGGCCGTTCGCTCGCGCGGTGTAGTGGTGGGCGTGGGTGGCGCAGGGAGAGCGGGTGCGGAGTTGGATGTCGAGCTTCTTCCTGCAAAAGAGTTAGAATATGTCTTCGAGCGGCGTCCCTGCACTTCACGTTCAGCTTTGCAAGCATATTCAAATAATGTTGTCATATCTGTGTAGTCCTTATAATCAAGTATATCCTGAATTTCGCGGTTCAAACCACCACGAAAACGTGCCATAGCAGCATCGGTTTCCTCCAATAACCCACAACGAATCATGCCTATTTGTAATTCCTGGAAATATTCCTCAACAGATTTGGAACCTTGCTGAAAACGTTGCATTTTATTAAGCAAATCGCGAGCATAATAAGAAGGCACAAATCTGTGGCGCATAGCAGTTTTTAATTGCTCCCAAGTGGTTGGAATGGTATTGGGATGTTTGTGTTTATATTCACGCCACCAAATTAAAGCAAAATCAGTAAATTCACTAATAGCAGCTTTAACTTGAGAATTAGCAAGAATATCATGGCATGAAAATTTCTGTTCAACTTCTAATTCCCAATCAAGATATGCAGCAGGATCATATTTGCCATTAAAAGGTGGGATTTTAAATTTAATCTTGGAAAAGGAATCATTACCACCGGAACGGCGTGGCACGCGGCGGGCACGGCCTCGGCGGTCGCCATCGTCCTGGTCCGAGTCACCACCATAACCCTACTGCAACTCTGCGACTGTAGTGTGCAATGCATCGAGTCTTGCCACAACTGAGTCGAGTGTGGCCTTAGCGGCCGTCTGTGCAAGGTCGAGCTGATCACACCGCTCGGTCGTCGAGGAGATCGTCGAGTCCAGCCGTTCATGAATCGTCTGAATGTCGGTGACAAGCCCTTCAACTTGCGCCCGTATGCCCTGCAGCTGGTTAGCCCCCGCGTCGACATCATCTGCCATGGTTAGTGCAAAGACAAGAACACAAGCGACGACAAAATAGGGGTGTAACAGCTCACAAGGCGCTCACACTAGTGCTATTATCAAATTCTTATCCGTTCTTACCACGCACACAAGGGCGAACTGCAACCAACCGGTGGAACTCACGAAAGATTTGAGGAGCGATTGCCTGGAGAAACAAAATATGCTCGTCGTAGAACTATGTGGAGTTCTGGGAGGCTGCACTCAAATGAAGGATTAGCACAATCAAACAATAATGCAAAGTTGAAAGATAGTGCCAAACACGTAACAAGAGTTGCTGGTAACAAGGAAAAATCGAAAGAACAGAGGCAAGGTGGAGAGGCGCACCTCTTTTTTTTTTCTGTTTTTTTTTTCCACAGAGGGTGCCCCAAAACTGATAATATGAACACAAAGGATCTCAAATATCAAATTGCGGCACACTCTCTCTCTCTCTCTCTCTAGAGGAAGGCGGACCTCAGAATAATAAAGGACCAAGAAAGAGAGATACGGATTTGAAAGGCTGGCACAGAATGCGTGGGGGGGGGGAATTTACTCCAGAGAGTCGTGACCCAGGAGGAGTCACGGCGCGCGCAAAGGGAGGTTCCACCGAAACAAATCCGAATCACCTTCCTTCTCCCTGTTGGATTCTTCTTCGTCTTTTTTTTTTTGCTTCTTTCCTTTTTTTTTTTGCACTTTCCTTTTTTTTTTGATTGCTTTCGATCTTTTTTTTTTGACAGGGGAGGGGCGAGCGGAGTAGTGGGATGGCGCGGCGCGGTTGTCGCGGGGGGAGGTGCGGTGGGCGCGGCTGGTAGGGTTGGCGAGCAGCGGAACGGCGGCGGCGGCGAAAACTAGGGTTAGATGAAAAACGAGAAACAAAGATTAAACACAAGTAACCAGCAACAATTGAATGAGTAGGCACAAAAATTCAACAAAGACACTTATTGAAAGAATGTGCGAGGCTAAACGGTTGCTGGGACAAAGGATCTAACCTGAAAAAATTTGTTTTGGTTTTTGTGGACTGTAGGAAGGGAAAAACACTCGGTAAAACTCACCGATCAACCTGGAAAGCTGATACCACTTGATAGAGTCGGAGTGCCCGATCTTTCGGTGAGTGGAGATAAATTCGACTTGGTGGAAGTAGACCCTCACGATCCGACTACGACGAGCGAACCCGAAGTGCCAATGCAATCGCTGTACCAACTCCCGATGGTTACCAACCTCGCTGGTGCGAGATCAGCCTGATCACGAAGATCGATTCCTGTCCGCAATCGAAGAACGAACAAGAAAGAGAGGCGAGCAATCTAAATATCACTCGAAGGTGGAGTTCTGAATCACAAGGACAGCGCGTATTTGCGTGTGTTCAAGAGTAGCTAAAGCTAGATGTAAAACAAAACTCCAGTCGTAAACAAAAAGGACTCGGACTAAATAAAGGGGGCGCAGCCCCTGGAGTCCAAAGGGGTCACGGCGCCCAACCCTAGGCGCCCCACCTGGGCTGCCCTGTTGGGCCATCTTCTTATTCCGATGGGCCTTCGTTCCTTAACAGCATGATGAAGTTTAATTCTCTCGCACGGGCTCGAGTGATTGGCCCAACTGGATGAGCAACTGTAGGCGCCTGAGGTGGAGGAGCAACTGGAGGCGCCTGAAGTGCTGCTGGTGTAGATGTACTCGTGGTGTCCTCATCATCTCCTAAGCTTAAGCGCTCAAAATCCGGCTCTCAGTCCCGACCCCTAAAAACCCAATCAGAACCGCCGGTTCATCTCTAAGTCCAAAGGCAGTGTTCCTTCCAATCTTGGAGCAGTGGAGAAACCGAGACTGACTGGTGGACCTGCAACCTTTCCCCGGTTCTCTCGAGGCATACGCGCCTGAGCAGCATGCTCTGCTTCAGAGCTCCCCCGCCGCGTGCTCTGCTTCAGAGCTCCCCCGCCGCGTGGCTTGATCCCTCCGACGCCCGCCGCCTCGTCCAGTCGCCGGCCGCGATAGGATGGATCAACGCGCCCTCCTCCCCCAATTGCAGCGGAAGCCCCCTGCAGCCCTTTCTGCCTCGCCTCATCTTGCTCGCGCCCTCGCCGGACGCGCCAAGATGCCCCGTCGCTGCCGTGGTAGAGTTTTGCCGCTGCTGCGTCAGACCGCCTCGCGACCCGCGCCCATCATCTCGCCCGAATCCCCGGCTGCAAGCCCCGATGCCTTCCAGTTTTTCCGCCTCTCCACATTTGCGCCGCCCACGAGCTCACTCCACTACAATACCTCCCTCGCCAACCCCGACTCCGGCCGCGATAGCTCCTTTTCCCGCCTCGCCAGTAATGTGCCCCGGCAAGCCACTGTTTCACGCTCGCCCGCACCACCGCTCGCCCTGTCACTTCGCCTGCTGCAACCTCTCTTGTAGCGCCTTCCTCCCTGTCACACGCTAGTCAAATCCGCCACTCGACGCGACCAGACCATGCTCGCCTCCGCCAAATCTAAATCCCGGCAAAGCCGCGCCTGCGCCGGCCTTGTCTCCAGTGCCCAATAGCCAAAGACTCTATCTCCAAGGTCCTGTTCCGCCGCCCATCGCCGTGCAATCGCCGCCATGGCAGCGCACTCCATCCTTTTTCTTCCCGGTCTTTGTGCTGCTCGAAAATCTCTCTCTTCTGCACAGCTATAAAACGGCATACCAGAGTCTCACCGGAGTTTTCCCTTCGCCATCACTGTTTGGCTGCCCCTACTCTGAGAGCACTTGAGCACTCCCGCTGAGCTCTTGAGAAGTTCCCCTCTCCACTCAAACCCGCTTCTCCCCCAATCCACCAAGCCGTTTGCTCCTCCGTGTTGTACTAGAGCTTTCTTGTTGCCCACAAGAAGCACTGCCGCCACCGGAGCACCATCAAACCTCACCGCCACCCAAGCCTTAGTGCTTAAGTCTTTTCATCCAAGTCTGTTCCTTCCCGACCCCAAACCTTCACTAGTAGACCTAAAGGTAAGCTGCCGACCCCTTTTCGGTTCGCCCGACCCCTTTTTTCGTCTCGCCCGACCCTGTCTGATTCACCGACCCTTATGCACCTCACCCGAGGGCTCGGCTGTATCTTTTTCCTTGACCCGAGGGTATCTGTGTAAATTATCAGGGATGTCTCTATGTTAAGTCTGAGGACCCCAGCACAGTTATTCCTTAAGTTTAAGGGTCAGATCATGAGTTTATCCCCACCCGACCCTTTTATCCTGTTCTCCACCAACTAATGTTGAACTCCCCCACCTTTTCTGTAGCTTTGCTACAAGTGTCCAAGCTTTAACTTGCAAGTGTTGTTGAGATAACCGTCTAAGTGCTAACTCCTGCATTTGCATTTGTGTAGAGTTACATCTCGCCGACGGCACCTACGAGCTACACCCGGCGCCTGAAGATGGAGCTCTAGCAGAGCCGCCAATCCTAGAAGCCGGAGCAGCAACCGCTGAAGACCAGTTCCCCTCCCCTCTGCTTGAAGGCAAGCCCCGGAGCATGCACCCAACTTTCTAAACTTGCACATGCCTTCCTTCTCATGATTGTGCATTTATGTATAGGAGTTGTTTGCAACCATAGATGCATGACATAGTTCCTTTTGGTCTGAACACTAGTCTGTTGGGTCGAGTAGTGGCAATGCTTAATAGGACTCGGTAAAAGTCGATTGATTTCCAGTCACTCGCGAGTTATAGGAGTTGGTTGTTTCTCTTCTGTTTACAACTATAAGGACAATGGACGGGGCAGGGTTATGGTTAACTCTTTTGGTGGTCGGTTGATCGCCCCGTCTGTTTATTGAATCTGTTAAGGCCCGACAGTGGTGGTGTTCGTGATCAAGTGTTTGAAAGTACTAATCTCATACCCATTATGGGATGGGGAAGCCTAGTACCTAATTGAACCTAAACATGAGCGGTTCGATCCACTATCTCTGGAACGAAGTTCCCCTGCGGCCGCACGTGGTGGCAAGTGTGGTCACAGAACGGCAGAGGCCGGGTCTGTGGAACCTTGCACCAAGGGAAGTGGGCCTGACACGGGTTAGGGAATTGATGGGGAAGGCTGACACAGTACGCGACCCTCGGTGGTGCACGGATGTCGTGAGGTTAGGTTCACCATGCATGGTTAAAGAAATCGAATCGATTCGTCTACCTCTCAAAGTTTGAGACTGCTTGATCGCTATGCTACACTGAGTAATGAAGGAGTCTGATGATGACATGGTCTTGATGATAAGCTTGTATACATAATGTTGGATCTATGCTTGCTTAGTGTAAGTTGCAAATGTAGACTGGTTAATGAACTTAGAATCTGAGCTAAAACTTTGAAAGCAAGGACCTAACATAGTCGCTTTTGGCAAACAAAACCCCTCAGCCAAAGAGCCTTGCATGTCTAGACGTGGTGGAATAGTTTTCCCACCAGTCGGTTAAGTCTTGTTGAGCTTAGAAGCTCAGCCCTGTTTGTGGCTTCTCTTTTTCAGGTGAAGTTGAAACTTCAGAGCTTGCTGCTGGCACTTGGCCTCCCCAGCTCCCTCCTGGGTGGACAGTCGAGTGGGATCCTTTCTCGGACGGCGGGGAATGGGATCATTGATGTCCTGTCTGGCCTCACCAGGGACATCCCACCCCAACGATAGCTTCCGCGATGTTTTTTACCTTCTGTTGTTTCCTTCCGAACTTGTAAACTCTGATTTTCAAACAGTGTGACATGAAATGTTAATCAAATGGTGGATCTGTTGTATTCTCTGGAACCACTCACCTTCGTGTGAGCTATGCTAACTCATTCTGTTAAGTGGTTAAATCGGATGAAATCCGATGGCACATCGAGTTAACTTGATTAAGGCATGCGGATCGCGTGTTAAGCAACTTAACCGTGCTTTAGTTGGGTTAATCCGAGGTGTTCCACCACAGCCGATCACGCAAATCAAGTCCGAACAGGCGGTACAGTTCTTCACCGACATCATCCATCGCTTCAGAATCCCCAACTCCATCATCACGGACAACGGCACGCAGTTCACCAGGAAGAAATTTCTCCAGTTCTGCGACAACCACCACATCCGAGTGGACTGGTTGGCCGTGGTGCATCCCTGCATGAACGGGCAGGTTGAACGAGCCAACGGCATGATACTACAGGGTCTCAAGCCACGAATCTTTGACCGCCTCAAAAAGTTCGGCGGCCAGTGGGTCACGGAGCTCCCCGCAGTCCTATGGAGTCTGAGGACGACCCCCAGTCGGGCGACTGGCTTCACCGCTTTCTTCAAGGTCTACGGGTCTGAAGAAATACTACCCATCAACCTGGAGTATGGGTCGCCGAGGGTCAAGGTGTATTACGAACAAGGAAACCAGGCATCGCTCGAAGATGCACAAGATCAGCTCGATGAAGCACACGATGTGGCCCTGCTGCACTCGGCCAAGTACAGCAGGCCTTACAACGCTACCACAGCCGTAGGGTGCAAGGCCGAGCCTTCAACATCGGCGACTTGGTGCTCCGCCTCATCCAGAACAACAGGGGTCGGCACAAGCTGACCCCTCCATGGGAAGGACCCTTCATCGTCGCGCAGGTACTGTGGCTAGGCACGTACAAGCTGGCGACCTCTGACGGACAGATTTTCAGCAATGCCTGGAACATAGAACAGCTAAGATGCTTCTACCCCTAGCTTTCATTTCCAAGTTCTGTACATAAACACTCCTGTAAATTAAAAACTCTACGGAAAAAAGAATTTTGAGTTGGTTTCATTCAAGTTTCACTTTGAACTCATGGATATCCGACCCTGGCTCTGCCTCAGGGCTGCATATCCCTTGGGGGCTATCAGGGGCTCCAGTCCAAGCCACTTGACATCCTCTCAAAACACTTTCCCTTTCCAAGCCGACCCTCTTTCTGAACTTTCGGGCCTGAAAAGGAGAGAGTGCACGAACGGTGTTCAGGCAGGACTGATCGGACTACGAAAAAACCTACGCCCCAGCGGCTACGGTGCCTTTGCCCATCAACACTTACTGACACGCCCGACAACGCGCTCTAAACTTTCCAAGTCCAAAAAATAAGAAAGAGGATTGAAAACTTCTTCGCGACAATTTATAGAAAAAGCCTCTATGGCCATCACAAAACAAGTCCGAAACTAATGTATTTACATCTGGGGCGCCAGCCTGATACAGCTAACTCGTTCGGGGATCTTCGGGTGGGACGGCTTTATCCTCCAGAAGCTTCGCTAAGGCTTTACATCTAGTAGCTTTCAGGTTTTTCAAGAAGCATGCTGTGAGACATGGTCAATCAAGATGGGATTTGCCCCTCTCTGATTGAGAGTGATATCTCTGGGCCCCTCGAGTGATTGGATCCGAAAATGCATGGTCATGCTACGTACGGTTAAGAGTTAACCTACAAAGGGATTCCGAATCATAGGATCGAGAAAGAGCGGTCGGCTTGAAGCTAGACCAAATATCATGAGGCAAAGGGAATAGCATGTATATAATGTTGTGTTGGTTCATCTGATATGATCTTCGTGTGCGTATAGGAGTTGGCACGTCTTGCTAGAGGCCGCTACCAACTATTGGGCCGATTAGGAGTACTCGGGCCATGTCTATACGTATCCGAACCCATAGGATCACACACTTAAGGGGTTGGAAGCCCAATTCGAATGTGATCCGAGTTGGATTAGGTCTAGAAGTACTAATGGGCCTCGGACCCAGAGGCCCGTTAGTAACCTCTATAAATAGAGGGGTGGGGGCGCCCTAGGGTTTACACCTTTTGGCGAAACTCATCTACTGTGCCTCCCACACCCTCACCTGTTGCAACTCACGAATCTAGCAGTCCGGCTTGCGACGCTTCCTCCCTGCACGTGTGGAAACATTGGAGGTGTTGCGCCTGCAGCACTTGGACGAGCCGCCGATGAGCCACGACAAGCCGCGGCACGAGGGCGATCTTGAGGCACGTGGACGAGCTGCTGAGGAGCTACTGGACGTCGACGTGATCGACTATGTACGACTACGTTGAGCAACTTCGCTGCATCGACGTGAATCTACATCTTCCGCACCAGTAGTGCATCGAGTGGTAATCCCGTGATCCTTATACGGCAGTTTTCCTGGTTTATGCGGTAGAAATTTTTATTTTGCGCTAGTGTAGCCTACCTCGTATCCCAACAGTGGTATCAGAGCCGTAGTTGCTTTGTTTTGGATTTGGGATGTGTGCATATGGAGATATGCGAGTTTTCAGTTTGATCTATGTCCTGGTTTCGTGTTCTTGCTGCAATGGTAGTGTAATGACATACTCCTACCGGTCGGTTTCCGCCATTGGAGTTAAGTGATACACGTAATTCTAGTTGCAGTGAGTGAAGATCAATGTGATTGGTCGAATTGAAATCCAGGTTCATACGCCAGGCGCATGAGATGTGCAATAGTAGATGGGATCTACTACCGAGGTCGGAATTTGAGCCGTGTGCGTATGCTTCGGTAAATCAGCCGTAACATTTTGGTATGATCTCGGATTGGGGCGAATTTTATATGAAAATTGATCTACAGAAAAAAGTTACACATGAAATTCAACCACTTTGCCATTTTTGGTGAAATTAGATTTCCCAAATTCGGCTTGGAAGATGGAGTTTCGGGCATCCGAAGTTTGGAATGTTAGGACGCTTAACTCTGTTTTGCAGGATGTATGTATGTATCTTGTGATCAATATGGCCCCTTTGTGTATGTGATGCATGTGTGTAACTCATTCGTGACCTGCGTGTCACACGTACGGAAACACGGCAGGAGCCATATGTGTTGTCACCTTAATGTATTTAATGGTCTGCGTACCAATCTGTGATGATCCAAGCAACTATGTAATCTTCATTACTAGCTTCTTTACTAGCTATTAGGCGTAATAGCATATTCTAGTTCTTGGAGGACTCATCACCAGGAGGATGGCGCACATGGAACATGGAGATGGAGATCACCATGGTGAACAGGTTCTATGGAGATGGAGATCACCATAAGAAAACGGGTCATACTGTGTCACAACTGTGTGAATGCCATTCTGTTTATGTTTTACTTTCTGCATGCTGTGATGGTAGAAGTAGAACGATCCCTCACAAAATTTAAGTTAGTATGCCCTCCCAACTAAAACTTGCACCGTTCCATGTCTTGTACAATTAGTGGTGGGTCTATGAAATTAGGGTGCCACTAGTTTTCCTTGACTAGACGGGTTTGTGTCGGACACTTACATGCATAAGGGTTGGTTTGCTTAACAATGTTAACTTAACGGTTAAGGACCTTGGGGCATAAAGGTTGGGCGCCGAGACATGGAGATGTCACCCAACAACAGGAGTTATATGTGATATGATTAGCAAAAGTTGCTTACCGATCAACCTTGTTTGCTAGCGGTGATGCTAAAGCTCACTAGTAGACTTGTTAGTTGTGGATTCTGAATCACTAAGTATCAATAGAGGGATATTGATTTTAGTGGGAGTAGATTCTGTTAAAATAGTTTAATGTGATTTGCTCTATCATGGATACGTCTTAGTGTATTTTGCATTACTTTTGTTGTAGATTAAATGGCACCTAGCAACACCACACCGTTTGCTTTACGTTCGGTCCTTGAGAAGGACAAGTTGAATGGATCAAACTACTCATATTGGATCTGTAACCTGAGAATTGTTCTTAGGGCCGATAAAAAGGAAGATGTTCTAGACACCCCACTACCACCAGTACCTGCTGATGATGCATCTGCTGTCGTTAAGGCTGCTTACAAGAAGGCATTTGATGCTAATCTTGAGGTAAGCTGCCTTATGCTTGCTTGCATGGAACCCGAACTGTAGATGCAGTTCGAAAAAAATCATGAGGCACATGATATGATCGTGGCGCTCAAGGACATGTTCCAGACACAGGCTAGGACTGAAAGGTTCAATGTGTCCAAAGCCTTTCTGGAGTGCAAGCTAGTAGAAGGCGCAGCAGTAGGACCATATGTAATCAAGATGGTTGGTTACACTCAGCGATTGGAGAAGCTGGGATTCCCAATGGGCAAAGAGTTAGCCACTAACTTCATTCTTTCATCTCTTCCACCTAGCTATGGGAACTTCATCTCGAACTACCATATGCATGGGACGGAGAAGGGTCTGAATGAACTGTGTGGTATGCTCAAGACAGCAGAGGTAGACATTAAGAAAAGCGCTATTACCAGCCATGTGATGGCTGTACAGAACAAGCCTACCTTTAAGAAGAAGGGCAATTCTTGGAAGAAGGGTAAGGCTGGAGTGTCCAAGCCAAACCCAGCGCCCAAGGCTAAAGCTGGATCTGCTCCAGATAAAGAGTGCTTTTATTGTCACGAACCTGGTCACTGGAAGAGAAACTGTAAGCAGTACCTAGCTTCATTGAAGAATGGTGGAAGTAAGAGTACTTCTACCTAAGGTACGCTTGTTGTTAATGTTATAGACAACATATTTCTCGCTGATACAATTATTAATTCTTGGGTATTTGATACCGGATTGGTTGCTCATATTTGCAATTCGATGCAGGGAATGATAACAAGTAGAAGCGTGGAAAGAGGAGAAGTTGATTTCCGCGTGGGCAATAATGCAAGAGTTGCTGCGTTGACCGTCGGGACGATGCAACTCCACCTCCCGTCAGGATTTATTATGGAGTTGCATAATTGTTATTTCGTTCCTAGTTTAAGTCGAAACATTTTGTCTCCTTCATGCTTGATGAAGGATGGTTATTCATTTGCGAGTGAAAACAATGGTTGTGTGATCTCTAAGAATGATATGTTTATGGCTTTTGCACCCATTGTGAATGGATTATTTGTTTTAAATCTTGATGGTTCACCTGTCTGTAACGTAAGTGCTAAAAGGCCTCGGCCTAATGATTTGAGTCCTACCTACTTGTGGCATTGTCGTTTGGGTCATATAAGTGAAAAGCGCATGAAGAAGCTTCATTCTGATGGACTTCTAACTTCATTTGATTTTGAATCATACGAGACATGTGAGGCTTGCTTGCTAGGCAAGATGACCAAGATGTCTTTCACAGGATTTCCTGAGAGAGCAGTAGACTTGTTGGAACTTGTACATAGTGATGTATGCGGACCAATTAGCACGACGGCTAAGAAAATTTCAAAATGAAGTTGAAAATCAGTGTGGCAAGAAAATTAAGGCCTTACGATCTGATCGTGGAGGCGAGTATTTGAGCCACGAGTTTAGCAATCATCTAAAGAGTTGCGAAATTGTTCCACAACTTACGCCGCCTGGAACACCTCAGAGAAACGGTGTATCCAAGCGACATAATCGAACTTTGTTAGACATGGTTCGATCAATGATGAGCCAGTCGGACCTACCGTTGTCATTTTGGGGATACGCTCTAGAAACAGCAGCTTTCACAATTAATAGGGTACCATCTAAATCCGTAGTTAAGACATCATATGAGATGTGGACTGGAAAGGTTCCTAGTTTGTCTTTTCTAAAGATTTGGGGATGTGAAGTGTTTGTCAAGCGACTTCAGTCGGACAAGATCACACCCAAGTCGGATAAGTGCATTTTCGTGGGATATCCAAAGGAAAGTTTGGGATATTATTTCTACAACCGGTCAGAGGGCAAAGTGTTTGTCGCTCAAAACGGGGTTTTCTTAGAGAAAGAGTTTCTCAAAGGAGAAAAGTGTGGAAAGACACTGCATCTTGAAGAAGTTCAAGATGAGCCGATCGGGCAAGAATCAATGAGTGATGCTAACATAGCAGAACAAGTTGAGATACCCATGGCAAGAGAAGCACTGCCACAACCACGAAGGTCGGCAAGGCTCCACGAAATGCGGGAAATATTATTGTTGGACAATGATGAGCCTGCGACATATGCAGAAGCAATGATGGACCCAGACTTCGAAAAATGGCAGAGTGCCATGCAATCCGAAATAAAGTCCATGGGAGACAATCAAGTTTGGAACTTGGTTGACCCGCCTGATGGTGTTAAAGCCATAGAGTGCAAGTGGATCAATAAGAAGAAAAAGGACATGGATGGAAATGTTCACATCTATAAAGCACGACTTGTCGCAAAACGTTTTTGACAAGTTCAAGGAGTTGACTACGACGAGACTTTCTCGCCCGTAGTGATGCTTAAGTCCATTCGGATTATTCTAGCTATAGCTGCATATTTTGATTATGAGATATGGCAGATGGATGTCAAGACAGCTTTCCTGAATGGGAACCTAGCTGAGGACGTGTATATGATACAGCCTGAGTGTTTTGTCGATCCAAAAAATGCTGGAAAGGTATGCAAGCTTCAGAGATCCATTTATGGATTGAAGCAAGCATCTAGGAGTTGGAACATTCGTTTTGATGAAGTGGTCAAAGGGTTTGACTTCACCAAGAACGAAGAAGAGTCTTCTATTTACAAGAAGGTTAGTGGGAGCTCTGTAGTATTTCTAATCTTATATGTGGATGACATATTACTGATTGGAAATAACATTCCTATGCTTGAGTCCATAAAGACTTCACTGAAAAATAGTTTTTCGATGAAGGACTTAGGGGAAGCAGCATATATTTTGGGCATTAAGATCTATAGAGATAGATCGAGAAGGCTTATAGGTTTAAGGCAAGATACTTACATTGACAAAGTGTTGAAGCAGTTCAGCATGGAAGAGGCAAAGAAAGGGTTCTTGCCTGTGTCACATGGCATACATCTCAGCAAGAATCAGTGTCCTTCAACTGCTGATGAGCGGGATCGCATGAGTAGAGTGCCATATACCTCGGCTATTGGATCTATCATGTATGCAATGATAAGTACTCGCCCAGATGTTTCATATGCGCTAAGTATGACAAGCAGACACCACTCTGATCCAGGTGAGAGTCACTGGACAGCGGTGAAAAACATTCTTAAGTACTTGAGAAGGACTAAAGATATGTTCCTTGTCTATGGAGGTGAGGAGGAGCTCATTGTAACAGGTTACACCGATGCTAGTTTCCAAACCGGCAGAGATGATTCAAAGTCACAATCAGGATTTGTGTTCACGCTAAATGGTGGTGCTATTAGTTGGAAGAGTTCCAACCAGGAGACGGTGGCCGATTCTATGACAGAAGCCGAGTACATCGCGGCTTCGGAAGCCGCGAAGGAGGGTGTTTGGATAAGGATTTTCCTCATTGAGCTTGGTGTGTTCCCGAATGCGTCCAGCCCATTGAATCTCTACTGTGATAATAATGGGGCAATTGCGCAAGCAAAGGAGCCAAGGAACCACCAGAAGAACAAACACGTAATGCGGCGATTTCATCTCATTCGAGACTTCGTTAACTGGGGTGAGATCAAGATATGCAAAATACACACAGATCTGAACATTTCTGATCCGTTGACAAAACCACTCCCGCAGGCTAAGCATGATGCGCATGTAAGAGCTATGGGTATTAGGTACCTTCTAGATTGACTCTAGTGCAAGTGGGAGACTGTTGGAGGTATGCCCTAGAGGCAATCATAGAGATGATGATATTCCATTTTTATCCATGATTTATATTGTGTTCATTGAATATCCATTAAAGGCTAGTTGAATTGATTTGCAATTATGTGAATTGTGTGTGAAACTCTTTACTTGTATGGTTATTCTAATTTGTCCCTAGTCGGAGTTCATGTGAGGACACACGTGAATATTAGACTAGCACATGTATTAGTTGATGACTATGTTTCACAAGTCATGGTGTTGACGCCAGATTTTGACACGTGTAAAATCGGCGTTGGAAGTGGAAGGTATTAGGAGATGCGGCGAGATATAAGGGCGACGATTGGAAATCGGCCGATTGGTGCTACAGTCAAGGATCGGCCAATTAATGCTACAGTCGAGGATCGGCCGATTGATCCTTGGAGTTCCGCCTCGCCCGACCCCTGAGGCTTGGGATCGGACGCGCCCGACCCTCCAAGGGAGGATCTCCGCCTCGCCCGACCCCTGAGGCTTGGGATCGGACGCGCCCGACCCTCCAAGGGAGGATCTCCGCCTCGCCCGACCCCTGAGGTTTGGGATCGGACGCGCCCGACCCTCCAAGGGAGGATCTCCGCCTCGTCCGACCTTAGTCCCCAGCGTCAGAATGAGTCCGAGTCCTCGACATGTGAGTCCTGATCGGCTACCCCCTTGCCAAAGAGGTGATCGGCCAATTGGGATTGGGAGGTTGGAATAGTTGGGCCGGTGTGGGCTTAAAGAGGATTATGAAGATGAAGAAGGATCAGCCCATGAAGCGCGTGAAAATAGTACGAATCGTACTTGTAAATATTCGTTTTCTGTTTAAATTTAGGGATAGAGTTCTAGTTGGATAAGAAGTCGTTTGTACAGGGCTATAAATAGCCACCCTTGTAGATCTGTAATCATCATCAACTCAATACAACAAACTTCTATTTCCTCGTACTTAGTTTCAAGTAGGCGACTTCGCCAACACTTTTTCTCCTTTTTCACGAGTTCGTACGGGTTGGCAGGGCTGCATCAACGTGACCTCCGGCCGATCTTGTAAGTTCCGTTTATCGGGTAATTTCTAAGCTTTAACTTCGGGCGCATCGCTGTCGTTTCGTTTAGATTTATTCACCAGTTATCGATACTTACTAGAATTCTAGGTTTTACCTGTTGTTCTAGTTTTATCACCAGTTATCCAGCTAGGAATCAGTATTTTTGGCTTTTCTCGTATTTTGCTGTTTAATCTACCTATCTCATGCATAGCCGATCAGATCTGTTCCTAGTGTTGCTACTGTAGCATTGTTTAGATTACTCTAGCAGTTTTCTTTATAAACGCTGCCTGGTAATCGGTTGTATTATAGCCGATTTCCTTATTACTGCAAATCGGTCGATTCGCTGATAAGCTTTCTCAAGATCGGAACCTTAGCCGATCGCAACCTCTGGGAACTAACACGTTTATTTCCTTGCCAATCAACAGGTCAGATTGGCTGGCATGCCGCGTGAACCGCACCAGGGCGATCACCCGAACAGGAGCTAAGCAGATTCTCCCGGGTCGTGTGTCCGACGCTGGGAATTCGATCAGCTGATTTCTAGCGCCAACACATGGACATGGAGATGTTGAACTAATAATGTGGGCACATGTGGAGACATGTGCTAGGACTGACCCAACACGAGAAGTAGTTCTCTCTTTAAACAACATATACGCTTTGTCCTTAGACCTGAGATTGTCGCATGTATTCAAGATGTGGATCGACCTACTTAGGGGCTATCAAACGCTACGCCGTAACAGGGTCGTTATAAAGGTAGCTTTTAGGTTTGTCAAGAAGCATGCTGTGAGACATGGTCAATCAAGATGGGATTTGCCCCTCTCTGATTGAGATTGATATCTCTGGACCCCTAAAGTGATCGGATCCAAAAATGCATGGCCATGCTACGTACGGTTAAGAGTTAACCTACAAAGGGATTCTGAATCATAGGATCAAGAAAGAGCGGTCGGCTTGAAGCTAGACCAAATATCATGAGGCAAAGGGAATAGCATGTATATAATGTTGTGATGGTTCGTCTGATATGATCTTCATGTGCGTATACGAGTTGGCATGTGTTGCTAGAGGCCGCTACCGACTATTGGGCCGAGTAGGAGTACTCGGGCCATGTCTATACGTATCCGAACCCATAGGGTCACACACTTAAGGGGTTGGAAGCCCAATTCGGATGTGATCCGAGTTGGATTAGGTCTAGAAGTACTAATGGGCCTCGGACCCAGAGGCCCGTTAGGAACCTCTATAAATAGAGGGGTGGGGGCGCCCTAGGGTTTACACCTTTTGGCGAAACTCATCTGCCGCGCCGCCCACGCCCTCACCTGTTGCAACTCACGGATCTAGCAGTCCGGCTTGCGACGCTTCCTCCCTGCACGTGTGGATAGCTTGGAGGTGTTGCGCCTGCTGCACTTGGACGAGCCGCCGACGAGCCACGATGAGCCACCGACGAGCCACGACGAGCCGACGACGAGCCGTGGCACGAGGGCGATCTTGCTGCACGTGGACGAGCTGCTGAGGAGCTGCTGGACGTCGACATGATCGACTACGTATGACTACGCTGATCGACTTCGCTGCATCGACGCGAATCTACAACTTCCGCACCAGTGCGTCGAGTGGTAATCCCGTGATCCTTATACGGCAGTTTTCCTGGTTTACGCGGTAGAAAATTTTGATTTGCGCTAGTGTAGCCTACCTCGTATCCCAACACATTTTGGCTACCACATCCACATTTAGTAGCGGATCATCAATCAACTGGACGTCTTCAAGACTGATTTCCCCAGCTGCTAGTGGATCCTCATGAGCTTCAGAGTCTGTCGAACTGACTGGAACCATGGCACGACTTGTCGATGGACCCGGCTCAGAAGATGGGATGGCCGCCACGACTTCTAGCACTTTCGCTGCTTCGGTTTCTACCTCTAGCTCGGGGATTACGAGACTAGCCACGGTGCCAGAGGTAGTCACCACTGCGGCTTCGGGCACTGGTTGCTCGGGGGCAGGCACTACACCCTCAGTCAACGATGATATAACATCCTACATCAACGCTGCTACAAGAGATACACACCTGGATTGCTTTTCGGCGCAGGATGTTCTTCTGGCTGCGGACTTGCTTGAGCCGGGGAGACATCCTGGACCGAGTGGCTACTGCCATCGGTCACAAGCTTCAGGCTCGACCCTCCAAATTCCACATCAGAAGATTTTCTACATAAGATAAGTTTTTAGAGATATAAAACAAGTAGATCACAAGCTGCAATTAGTACTCAAAGGAGTACTTTGAAGGTTCCTCTGTCAAGCGCAATGTCTTGATGGTCAGAGACGGCTTCTTTGGCATGGCTCGCATGGTCGTAGCATGATCATCACCACCCTTTGTCACCGCCTCTATTCTTTGAGTACCTCTTGTGCAGGCAGTGTCCACCTCAGAGACAGGAGGCTCTAGATCATCTTCAATTTCGATCACCTCCTCGATGATCAGCAGCTTATGTTGAGCGGCCTCCGCTATGGATGGCAACAGACACATTATCCATGGGTATAGGGTTTACAAACCCATCTCATGAGGGAAACCCTGTGCCCGCACCCACTTCCGCAACCTGTCACATGCACAAACTTGTACCCGCACCCATCACCCGCGGGCGTAGTGTACCTGCGGGCACACCCGTGCCTACAGCTACGCGGGGCGGCAGAGGGGCAGCGCCGTGGCTTGGCCTTGAGGGAGTCGTTATTGGCGGCGTCGGAGAACTTGTAGGAGGCCTTGAACTTGACGAGCTTGCCCTTGGCGGCGAATCCTCGGAGCTGGATGGAGAGCATCTTCTAGTAGTTGGGGCGGCAAAGGGGCCTGCGGGCGGCGGAGGGTGGCGGCAGAGGTGGCGGCACCGCGGCGGGCGGCGAAGCGGGTGGTGGAGGGAGCAGTGGGCGGCGAAGAGGCAGCGGCGGGAAGGTGGGCTGGGGGACCGGTGGTGGCGAGGAGTGAGGGCGGGTGGCGAGAAGAGATGAGCAATGGTATGGGTGACGGCGGGTGGTGGGGAACTGGTGGTGGTGGGCAGCCACCTGGGCGCGGGGCACGGGAGTGGGAGCGGCCGAGGCCGAGCAGATAAGGTGCGGCGCGGGTCTGCGGGAGGCTGGGAGTGGATTAGTTGAACTGGAACCCAAAAATCCTTTATATACTTGTATAGGGTCCACATGTCAGGCAGGTTCATGGCTTCGTGGGCATGGGTAAGATAGTTTTGTTCCCGCTAATTTCTTACCCGTGGGCACAATCTCAAACCTGCACCCATGCCCTGTGTAAAAAATGACAGCCGTACCCTCGCCCTACCAGGTTTTTGCCCGCAGGCACGTGGGTAATTTTTACCCGTTGCCATCCTTAGCCTCCGTAGCTGCTTCTCCGCCTTGGTCACTTCTTTGAGTACTTGCAAACCACCAATATCATCTTGAGTAGACATGGTAGTATTGGAGCTACCTACCAGGTGTACTCGATCCTCAGGATCTTGTCCTTTCTTGTAAGTTATTACCACGGGCGGTACATCTTCCGCAGTGACAGGCTGGCGGAGGAAAGGCAGCCTCAAAATCATCTTTAGTTGCACACTTCAATGATCCAGAGGATGACCCAGCATTATCAGATGTACAGTCCTTGATTTCAAATTCCTCCGCAGCATAAAAACTAAAGCTGCTGCAGGTCTCGACTACTTCTTCCTCCTCCTCGTCATCACTTTCCACGATCTCTGCCGTATGAACGCGAGGAGCAAGTTCGCAAATATCTTCTGATCCAGGAGGAGGAGGAGCAAAGCATTACAAATGTACATCTTCCTACACAAATAGACAAATCAGTACACCCAAACATTAACAAAATGAGTACTCGGAGGCTGCGGCCACGGGTACTTACAGCTTTTGGCAGATTTGCCGTGCTAAACTCTCACACAATGGTGGGAATTTCACCCGCATTCTTGAACATCCACCTGAACTTTGCTATGACTTTGTCTATGCTAAGTTCCTCAGGAGACAGCCTAGATGGATTGTTGACACCTGAGTACTCATAACCCCAGTGGCATTGCTACTGTAGGGGCTGAATCCGCCGCTTCATGAAGCTGAATGCTACCGCGACTTCAGTCAATCCTTCTTGCCTCAGCCTGGATATCCTGTCCAGGAGCTCGGGTAGTGGTAACAGTCTCCATGGGTTGGCTCATCCAACCATCTATTGTTCCAGGTGGGGTGATGCCCTGTTATCTTGGGGAGCTTGGGGTTGTGGTTGCCACCCGGCATGCGAATATATTAGCTCATCATCCAGATAGAGGCTCTTGAGCTTCTACCGCATCTGAATTCTGACCCCTTCAACTTTGGTGCATTCCATCTTTGGTTGTGGCTTCACTCGAAAAAAATTTCGGAAAGTTGGAAGTGGGGTCGGATCCTCAAGAAAGCTTCGCAAAGATGCACAAAGATAGCAATGTGCAGAATGCCGTTGGAGTTTAGATGCAATAGCTCCAATTTGTAATAATCCAACAAACTGTGGAAGAAATCGGATGCTGGCAAAGCAAGACCATGCTTGATGAAGTGAGCGAAGATTATCGTTTCCTCCGGTACTCCTCCAAAGGCCAGGGGTTGCCGTAGGCGGGTCTACACTTGATGAAATCCTGATCTTGAAGCGGATTGGCGGCCACCAGCACCTTCATCTCTTCCTCCTTCAGCGATGACCGCTTCCAAGCACACGCACGAGTCAGAGGTACAGTCTGGTCTGTCTTCCCGTACTTGGGTGCCTGTAGTTGTGGCTCTTTCTTCTTATCAACCTTCTTATTCCCGCCCTCAACCGCCTTGGATGTAGCAGTTTTCTTCCCCATTCTTGATGTCATGAGTGCTTTCTGTCGCATGCGCTCGGGGGCTGAGTGGTGGGGGACGACGGCTTTAGTGCTCAGAGATCAAGCAGCAGCGGTGCTAGGGCTACAGTGTGGGAGTTGAAAAGGCAGATGGCAAAGGTAAAATGGAAGGAATGTTTTCCTTCGTTATTTATAACCGCGACGCAGTAACAGCAGTGGGAATAAAGGAATATACAGGTTGAATCAACCCGAAGATTGCGCACCTAATTTGTAGTTATGTCTATTTTCGGAAGAGACAAGATTTTCATTCAGAGATGGTCACGTTGACCAAAGGTTGACCCTTATACCCACCAAACTAGTTGGATAATGGCTCAGGGGCTGTGGGCCACGTGCCCATCGGCAAAAATGTTTTTTCTCTAGGTTTTTAGGGGAAAGTGATGCAATTTACAAATTGACCCTCATCCTGATTCTTCGATTTAACCTAAGGCTTGGGGGATACTCCATATGGAGTGCGACTTTCATCGTACTTCCATATAAAAATTCAAGATTGAAGGATACAAGACCAAGTTAAATGAGGCTTGAGCACATTCTATCTGCATGGCAGTTCTTGCATACCTATGAAGACTCAACCCGACGAAGTGCTCGAAGAACACCAAAACTAGTAGATGAAGCCTACGAAAGTACTCGGAACTAGTGCATTTGACTAAAAAGTACTCGGTGAGGGATATGGGTACCCCATGGGTCCCCACCTATCAGGATACTAGCCGGACTTGACAAGTCGGCCCGCCTGACCAGAGCGTGCGGGCTGAGGACATGAAGTTACTTGGAGTACACGTCAAGGCAACAAGACTGTCCAAAATCTACCCGGACATCGTGGGACACGTTTTGTAGTCTGACTTAGATTGCTTTCCATGTAAAGACTGAGTTAGATTCAAACCGACTTGTAATCCTTGGTCGCCAGCCTATATAAGTGGCCAATGGCACCCCCCGAGGACATCTCAACTCATCGAATCTCATACAAAACAATACAATCTAGCATACAGGACGTAGGGTATTACTCTCCGGAGGCTCGAACCTGTCTAAAACCCTCATGTCCCCTTCATGTTCTCACGATCACCTTTGAGCTCTTGGTTTCGCAATCGCCCTTACCTACAAATCAACCACTTGAGTAACCCCCTAGTGGACTGTCAGGCTTATAAATCCTACAGTTGGTGCTCCAGGTAAGGGTGGTTACGAGATCCTTTTTGCGACCTCGATGGTATCCTGTCGTAGTGTTATTTTTCCCCAGAGCATAAAGGACTTGCTCGCAAAACGCCCACCCACCAACGCCCTTCAACGTCATCATGGTGAGTCGTTTCATATTGAATACCTACAGACCAATCTGGTTCCGGCCGGTGCTAATTTAGACTATTTTTCAATGCATCTACCTTGGTCGGCGACGACGCACCGCCCATGTGGCGGGCATCCTGGTCAATCTGCTCGGTTGAGACTACCGAGTCCCGATTACATTAAATAAAGGAGAAGGCCTACTTCTATCCCATAAAGCTGCAGTATCAGTACTATTTTCATGCGGATCAAGATAGAAGATCAAGTTTGCTGGCCACGTTGCCTTGTTCAATTTTGCTGTGGCGTCTTCCCTTGCTACACGGGTGCATCAAGAGCTCCAGATGCGGCCAATCCTTTTCCTATTTCTAATTTTCTCCAATCGAATCAGCCACTTCATATTTTTTTTACATCTAATAATTCCCAAGAACTAACGTGTGCCTACATCTACATGCATAATGTGATGGAGCCTTGCTCGATCACCAGTCATCTTGCAGGATTAGGCGATGCCTTCATCTGTAACCGTGCATAGATCATGAGGTTGGCGGCTACAGGCACTCCATCGACTTGGCTTTAAGCCCCATGACTCGGCTTTAAGCTGTACGACTCGGCAGTGATGTCCTATGGCTGATACTACTGCGCCACGCACCGCCGCCGCTACCACAGCCAGCATTGCCGACCACCTGGACCCAACATCAGCTTCATCACTACTGTTCACAGACAGTTGCCTGCTCAGACACAACGCCTATTCTCTGATTCAGCCACGAACCAAGCTAACTTAAAAACTACTTGGCATGCCTGCACTAGGTGGACGGCTAGACAACCTTGCGTTCACCTCTCCTACAAGTTCGAGATTCGGTCTCAGCAGGATGCTGGTTAGGCAACGCTAGGCGCTTAGCGGCTACAGGCCTCAGCTACACGTTGTCCTATCGTATGCACCAAGCGAGGGATGGAGCATCTTTTTCTCAGACCGCATACGATTAAGTTCATTACATCATATATTTGATCACACAGATTGATACACCACAAGATTTATTTTACGGGTCCCGACTCGGCCTGCCTCCCGTCGCCCGGCTGACCTCTCTGGCTCGGGGCAAGAGGTGACTTGGCATACTTCGACAACTCGTCTGGCTCCTAGGCTCGGGGGCTGGGCACCAACGACGACTCGGCGTGCCTCTCGTCGCCCGGCCGACCTCCCTAGATCATGGAGGGAGGTGACTCACCATACTTCGATGACTCGTCCAGCTCCCAAGCTCAGGGGTTGGGCGCTGCCGATGACTCGGCGTGCCACCGGTCGCCCAGCTGACCTCTCTGGCTAGGGGCGGGAGGTGACTCAACATACTTTGATGACTTGTCTGGCTCCCAAGCTCAGGGGCTGGGCGCCGCCGCCGACTCGACGTGCCTCCGATCGCCTGACCGACCTCCCTGGCTTGGGGCGGGAGGCGACTCGGTGTACATCGATGACTCGTCCAGCTCCCAGGCTTAGGGGTTGTGCGCCACCGATGACTCGGCGTGCCTCCCGTCGCCCGGTTGACCTCTTTGGCTCGGGGTGGGAGGCAACTCGGTGTACTTCAACGACTTGTCTAGCTCCCAAGCTTGGGGGTTGGGTAATGCCAACGACTCAACGTGCCTCCCGTCGCCTGGCCAACCTCTCTGGCTTAGGGCAGGAGGGGACTCGACATACTTGGAGGCTCCCGGGCTCGGGGACTGGGCGCCGTAGATACTCGGCATGCCTCCTGCCGCCCGGCCGACCTCTTTGGCTCGAGGCGGGAGGTGACTCGACATGCTTCCATGACTCATCCGGCTCCCACACTCGGAGGCTGGGCGCCTACTTCAGGTCGGCGTTTCTTTGTGGCTCCACCGGTCCTCATCCTCGAGGGCCAGGCACCTAATTCTGGTCGGCGCACCTCCGTGGCTTTGCCTATACTTATGCTCGGGTACTTGGACTTGCTTCTGGGATCAACTTTTTTCTTCCTTGACCATTGGACCAATTATTCTAATTGCTTCAATGCTCGGGGGCTACTCCTTCAGAGTGCGCCTTGCGACACCCTCCGCACCCGTCGCTTCGACTTGATGAATGCCAGCACCCATCAACTAGACACTCGTCTTCACTCTACGCGTCGGTTCTGCGTTTGCTCGAATTTTCTTCTTTTTTGAGCACTGCATAGCCTCTCCATCACCATGACATCATCGCAGCTTTCGCCGACCTAATTTGAAGCTCGTTGTGATGACTTCAGGTTCCGGTTCGCCTACACATTGCTCGGGGCATGAGGGATATGTGTACCCCATGGGTCCCCACAGATCAGGATACTAGTCGGACCTGACAAGTGGGCCCGCTTGACCAGGACGTGTGGGCCAAGAACATGAAGTTACTTGGAGTACACATCAAGGCAACAAGATAGTCCAAATCTACCCGAACATCGTGGAACACGTTTCGTAGTCCGATTCAGATTGCTTTCCATGTAAATACCGAGTAGATTAGATTCACACCAACTTGTTATACTTGCTCATCAACCTATATAAGGCAGCCAAGGGTACCCCCAAGGACATCGAATCTCATACAAAGCAATACAATCCAGCATACAGGATGTAGGGTATTACTCTACGGAGGCCCAAACCTGTCTAAAACTCTCCCTTTGTGTTCTCGTGATCACCATTGAGTTCTTGGTTTTGCAATTGCCCTCATGTACAAGTCAACCACTTTGGTAACCAATTGGTGGATTGCCAGACTTATAAATCCGACAGACCCTAGATGATGTTTGGGTGTGTTTCGGAGCATTTCGCTACTGCACGAAAAACAATGCAAAATAGGTGTGTTTCGGTACCTGAATGATCTGTTTCGCGGTAGCAAACTTCCGACGGATTTTTTTTTTGCTGCGAACGCATCCAATCTTCTCCATCAAGCCCTATATGATGTTTGGGAGTGTTTTGGAGCATTTCCTACCTACTGCATGAAAAACGGTGCCAAACAGGTGTGTTTCGGTGTACCAAAGTTTCGACAGGTTTTTTCTCTACGAACGCAACCAATTTACACCATTAGACCCTAGATGATGTCCGGAGTGTTTTGGAGCATTTCGCAACTCCACACAAAATGATGTGAAACAGGTGTGTTTTGGTAACCGAATGCACTATTTTCTCGTGGCGAACTTTTGACCGAATTTTTCACTACGAGCGTTGTGGGGCATATAACCCCTGGGTACCATTCAGATGGGCTTATCTATTCTCCGAAGGAGGTGCCATGGCCCATATGATGGGGACTCGGGGTAGGCGTACGAATATGATGAAGGATCGCCATCAAAAGATATAGTTAGGGATAGGGATGATCAAATATGTAAAGAGATAACTTGTACCGAAAGGTAGTAGATTTACTGTAACCGACTTGGATTAGATCGAATCAAATCCGTAACCCTGCCCCCAGGACTATATAAGGATGGCAAGGACCGCTGCTCAAAAACCCAAACCATATTCAATATGTTGTACGCAGAGAATACAACCCCGAGCACAGGACGTAGGGTATTACACCAATTTGGTGGTCCGAACTAGGTAAGTCCCCTGTGTCCTTGTGTTCATCCATCTAGCGGCGATCCTCTATGCACAATCTACCACCTTGGTCTACCCCATGGTAGATTGCTAGAGTATTTGTAATATTCCAAAATTTGAAATATTAATTTGAGTGTGATTTTCCAAAAATTGAAAACTATTTGTTTGAATTGTGTGCTTGTTTAAAAATAAAATTCAAATTCTCTTCTCATCATAATTCCATTTCAAAACTTGTGCCGGTGTTATTTTTGGATTTTATTTGGATCTTAAGTTTGTGTGTGTGTTTGAATTTTGAAACTAATTCAAAATTCAAACTAAATATAAATCTAAACCTAAATCCACATAAAAATAAAACCTATCTAACTACTAGGCCAGCCGCAGCCCACCGGCCTAGCCCGCCAACGCATCCCCCTCACCCGCCTTCTGCCCAGCAACCCGACCGGCCTGGCCCGTCAGCCGCCCCTCTTCCACCTAGCCCAGCAAGTCGGCCACCTAACCGGCCTAGCCCGCCGCCTAACCACCGCGCCCTCTCTCTTTTCTCTTGCGCTGACGCGCTAGGCCCGCCTGTCAGCCGGTGCCGTTCCTCTTTCTTCTTCCTCTAGGTTGTACGCTTACGCACTGCGAGCGTGCGCGTCGGATGGAATGGCCGTGCCTCGCCGTCCGCACTAACATGAACTCCAGCGTGGGAGCGCGCGCCCAAAACCTCGCCTGCCCTTGTCGCTTTTGCACTGGTGGCCTCGCTTTTTGAGACAGGCTAGCATTTGCTGTTGAGATGTGAGGGAAGGGAGCTCTCACATCACCTAGTGTTGGAGGTATGCCCTAGAGGCAATCATAGAGACAATGATATTCCATTTGTATCCATGATTTATATTGTGTTCCTTGAATATCCATTAAAGGCTACTTGAATTGATTTGCAATTATGTGAATTGTATGTGAAACTCTTTACTTGTATGGTTATTCTAAAGTTGTCCCTAGTCGGAGTTCATGTGAGGACACATATGAATATTAGATTAGCACATGTATTAGTTGATGACTATGTTTCGCAAGTCATGAACATGGAGATGTTGAACTAATAATGTGGGCACATGTGGAGACATGTGCTAGGACTGACCCAACACGAGAAGTAGTTCTCTCTTTAAACAACATATACGCTTTGTCCTTAGACCTGAGATTGTCGCATGTATTCAAGATGTGGATCGACCTACTTAGGGGCTATCAAACGCTATGCCGTAACAGGGTAGTTATATAGGTAGCTTTCGGGTTTGTCAAGAAGCATGCTATGAGACATGGTCAATCAAGATGGGATTTGCCCCTCTCTGATTGAGAGTGATATCTCTGGGCCCCTCGAGTGATCAGATCCGAAAATGCATGGCCATGCTACGTATGGTTAAGAGTTAACCTACAAAGGGATTTCGAATCACAGGATCAAGAAAGAGCGGTTGGCTTGAAGCTAGACCAAATATCGTGAGGCAAAGGGAATAGCATGTATATAATGTTGTGATGGTTCGTCTGATATGATCTTCGTGTGCATATAGGAGTTGGCACGTCTTGCTAGAGGCCGCTACCAACTATTGGGCCGAGTAGGAGTACTCGGGCCATGTCTATACGTATCCGAACCCATAGGGTCACACACTTAAGGGGCTGGAAGCCCAATTCGGATGTGATCCGAGTTGGATTAGGTTTAGGAGTACTAATGGGCGCCCTAGGGTTTAGGAGTTGACACCTTTTGGCGAAACACATCTGTTGCGCCTCCCACCCCCTCGCCTGTTGCAACTCGTGGACCTAGCAGTCCTGCTTGCGACGCTTCCTCCCTGCACGTGTGGATAGCTTGGAGGTGTTGCGCCTGTAGCACTTGGACGAGCCGCCGACGAGCCACGACGAGCCGACGATGAGCCGCGGCACGAGGGCGATCTTGCTGCACGTGGACGAGCTGCTGAGGAGCTACTGGACGTCGACGTGATCGACTACGTACGACTACGCTGATCGACTTCGCTGCATCGACGCGAATGTACATCTTTCGCACCAGTGCGTCGAGTGGTAATCCCGTGATCCTTATACGACAGTTTTTCTAGTTTACGTGGTAGAAAATTTTGATTTGCGCTAGTGTAGCCTACTTCGTATCCCTACACCTAGTGTGTTGGGTGCTGGACCCTTGGGTGAAAGATCCGGTGATTTGTGTCAACTTCCTTGTTTGAGCTGTTGACCTTGAAGATAGTAATGCTGTGTTGTTTCCTTGATCGCTGCTGCAACATAAACCTCTACAGCCATATATAGGTTTTACTCATGCATATAGTATAATTCCCTTGTTTCCTTAGCTTGCTGCTAATGGGAGTTGACATGGCCTACCCACTTCTCGGGTAGATGGTGGCTTTTTAGGATCGGAGCCCGAATACAACTTCGACAACGACGAATGGGAAGATTAGGGATGGTCCTTCACTCGAGTCGCCTTTGGAGAACGAGTTCGCCATAGCTTACGTTTCCGCTACGTAGATGTTCTACCTTTCATGATTCAGACTTGATGGGCTTGTACCGACTTGTGCCGAAGAGTTGTACTCGATACTTATGATATTTGTACTCTATTGTAGCTCTATATTTCTGTGTTGATATGGATTTGTACTATCTGAGATAGATATTCGCACATGATAGCCTTCCTAGGACTATCATGGAGGTGCCTAGGCTTGAATTTTTAGAAATTGGAATTCAGGTCTGTTTCACTATTCCCGCGACAAACGCATCCAATCTACTCCATTAGACCCTAGACGTTGTTTGTGAGTGTTTTGGAGCATTTCGCTACCTACTGCATGAAAAACGGTGCAAAACGGGTGTGTTTAAGTACCCGAATGCACTTTATCGGCTTAGCAAACTTTTGCTGGATTTTTTATCTATGAACGCATCAATCTACTCCATTAGACCCTAGACGATGTTTGGGAGTGTTTCAGTACATTTTGCTACTGCACAAAAAATGATGCGAAACATGTGCGTTTCGGTACCCTAACGCATTGTCTTGTGATAACGAACTTCTGATGGATTTTTTCACTACTAGTGCATCCAATATACTACATTAGATCCTAGACGATGTTTCGGAGTGTTTTGGAGCATTTCACTACCTACTACATGGAAAACGATGCTAAACGGGTATGTTTCTGTACCCGAATGCACTATTTCGGGATAGCAAACTTCTCGCTGTGAATGCAACCAATCTACTCTATTAGACCGTAGACAATGTTTGGGAGTGTTTTCGAGAATTTTGCTACTACACGAAAAATGATGTGAAATAGGTGGGTTTCTGTACCCGAATGCACTGTTTCGGGGTAGCGAACTTCCGACAGATTTTTTCGCTGTGAACGCATCCAATCTACTCCATTAGACCCTAGACTATGTTTGGGAGTGTTTTGGAGCATTTCACTACTGCACGAAAAATGATGTGAAACAGGTGTGTTTCGGTACCCTAATGCACTGTTTCGGGGTAGCGAGCTTCCAACGGATGTTTTTGCTAGTAGTGCATCCAATCTACTACATTATACACTAGATGATGTTTGGGAGTGTTTTGGAGCCTTTCGCAACTGCACGAAAAATGATACGAAACGGGTGTGTTTCGGTAACCAAATGCACTGTTTCGAGGTAACGAACTTTCGACGAAATTTTTCACTACTAACATTGTAGGGGATATAACCCTTGGGTACCGTTTAGATGGGCTTATCCATTCTCCAAAGGGGGTGCCACATGTGGAGACATGTGCTAGCACATGTATTAGTTGATGACTATGTTATGCAAGTCATGGACATGGAGATGTTAAACTAATAATATGGGCACATGTGGAGACATGTGCTAGGACTGACCCAACACGAGAAGTGGTTCTCTCTTTACACAACATGTACGCTTTGTCCTTAGACCTGAGATTGTTGTATGTACTCAAGATGTGGATCGATTTACTTAGGGGCTATCAAACGCTACACTGTGACAGGTTAGTTAAAAAGGTAGCTTTCGGGGTTGTCAAGAAGCATGCTGTGAGACATGGTCAATCAAGATGGGATTTTCCCCTCTCTGATTGAGAGTGATATCTCTAGGCCCCTCAAGTGATCGGATCCGAAAATGCATGGCCATGCTACGTACAGTTAAGAGTTAACCTACAAAGGGATTCCGAATCACAGGATCGAGAAAGAGCGGTCGGCATGAAGCTAGACAAAATATCGTGAGGCAAAGGGAACAGCATGTACATAATGTTGTGATGGTTCGTCTGATATGATCTTCGTGTGCGTATAGCAGTTGGCACGTCTTGCTAGAGGCCGCTACCGACTATTGGGCCGAGTAGGAGTACTCGGGCCATGTCTATACGTATCCGAACCCATAGGGTCACACACTTAAGGGGATGGAAGCCCAATTCAGATGTGATCTGAGTTGGATTAGATTTAGAAGTACTAATGGGCCTCGGACCCAGAGGCCTGTCGGGAACCTCTATAAATAGAGGGGGTTGGGGCACCCTAGGGTTTACACCTTTGGCTGAAACACATCTGCCGCGCCTCCCATGCCCTCGCCCTGTTGCAACTCGCGGACCTAGCAGTCCGGCTTGTGACGCTTCCTCCCTGCACGTGTGGATACCTTGGAGGTGTTGCACCTGCAGCACTTGGACGAGCTGCCGACGAGCCACGATGAGCCGCCGACGAGCCGCGGCACGAGGACAATCTCGCTGTACATGGATGAGCTGCTGGACGTCGACGTGATCGACTACATGTTCGCTACGCTGATCGACTTCGCTGCATCGACGCGAATCTACATCTTCCGCACCAGTGCATCGAGTAGTAATTCCGTGTTTACGCAGTAGAAAATTTTGTTTTGCGCTAGCATAGCCTACCTCGTATCCCTACATCTACTACATTAGACACTAGATGATGTTTGGGAGTGTTTTGGAGCATTTTTCAACTGCACAAAAAACGATGCGAAACAAGTGTGTTTCAGTACCCGAATGCACTATTTCGGGGTAATGAAGTTTCAATGGATTTCTTCACTACGAACGTTGTAGGGGATATGACCCTCGGGTACCATTCAGATGGGCTTATCCGTTCTCCAAATTGGGTGCCACGGCCCATACAAGGTGGACTTGGGGTAGGCGTACGAATCAATATGAAGGATCGCCATCAAGAGATATAGTTAGGGATTGGGATGATCAAATATGTAAAGAGATAACTTGTACCAAAAGGTAGTAGATTTCCTTTTAACTGACTAGGACTAGATCGTATCGGATCTGTAACCCTACCCCTAGGACTATATAAGGGCGGCAAGGGGCATGTGTTCACACCAGTTTTTGACCAGAGTCAATCAAAGAAGATAAGGTTCTGATAGCCGATGAGCTTGCAAGAGAGTCTAGTTGACGACTCGACGTTGACCAAGGCCAGCCGTGGGTGACCGGATTATAGAAGCCAATAAAGACCATGGATGATCTGATCCAAGGCGAAATTGACTCCACTAAATAAGGGAAAACATGGAGATCTATCTTTAATAGTTTCTAGATTCATTGTAACGGTTCATATCATAATCGATTAGGAGTTTGAGCTTGCTTCGAGCTATAAATATAAACCTATGACCTTTGCAATGAATAATGATCAATCAATCCATAAAACCTTTTGGCGCCACTCCATCAAACCCTAGGAGTAGGAGTACAGTAGAAACCGACGAGTTTCTTCTTGTGCACATGCAAGCTTGTAAGTACCGTCACCCAGTCATTACGTTATCTGTATTAGAACTTTCTAGGCCTCATCCAATATTCCGATCTCTTAGCGTAAGACTAGTTATTGAGTTGCTTAGATTGCAAATAGAACCTTGGCCCCAGGGCACGGCCCTGCTACTCCCTAAAGCTGCACTGTCTTCCCCGTTGCCGACCAACCAAGGCCACGGCCGAGCGCCGGCCGAGCCTATGCCTCTCTGCCTGGGTGCGTGTCTGTTCTGAGGAAGAAGAAAGGGGATTCGCCCCATATCGATTTAAGCCCTCCTCTTTTCTCTTTTTCCATAGAGCCCCTCCCACCTCTCTTTCCCTTTTTTGCAAGAACCCCCCCCACTCTCAAGTTTCTCGCAAATAAGTCCCCGATCCCCGGTTTAGCCCCTAAAAACACCTTTGCTTTGTCATTTCATGCGCTAAACCTCCTCCAATAAATGCCAAATTCAACCACGTCATCCTCCAATATATTTCAGTCGAGTCATCTACCAATTCCATGAAAATACTCCTTCCTTTCTATTTTAGTTTGCTTCCCCCCTTCGAGCTCAACGGGTAAAACTTTATTTTTCTTTTATTTATTGTGTGCTCGATTGTGTGTGTATGGATGCATTGTGGGAAGAAGAAAGAAAAAGAGGGGGGTTATGGGAACTTTTAGGAACACAAGTGTAAGATGCCAATAGATCTAAGGGCTTAGATGCACAATGATCTCGATTTTGTTTTATTTCCTAGATTTAATAGCTGCAAACATGGAAAATGCATAGAAATATGTAGAAAAATGCTAAAATGTGAATCTTATTTTGTTGAGTTCCTCATGATGTCTAGTTTATTTCAAAAATGTTTATGTGCATGTTCCTGTTCTATATCTGGTGATATGATTTAATGCTATATAAATTATGTGGTGGTCCAAAAAATTGTGAAACCAATTTTGTTAGCTTCCATTTACCATGTATGTTCCGGATCTGCAACTTGTGTTAGTGGAATCTATGGTTTTCATACTGTTTCAAATCTAAATGCTTAATTATTGTCTTAATATTGTTATTTGCATATTAATTAATGGAAAATTGATAAAATATTGAAACCACTTCTATTAGCCTTTGTTTTCCACATAGAATCTCGGAAAAATGATGTTGGTGCTTTTATGCTGGATTCACAAGCCTTTTTGGATTTCATGTGCTTAATGGTTGTTTATCTTGTTTATTTTATATCTGCACATTAAAAATTGATTTTTTATGTGAATCCAATTCTCATGATTTTATATTGTTGTCTCCTGTAAGTGCAATTCATTTCATAATTGTTTCTCAACAGATGATTTGAATCTTGCAATTTCACGCTTGCTTGGCTTATAGTGCAAAATAGTTTTGTATATTCTTTTTAGCAATATTATTCTGTTAGCAATTGATTTCTTATTGTTTGTTTTATTTTCCATGCATTTCATGAACATTTGCACTCATAGCATCATCTCTAATGCATGCACGCATTTCATTCTTTTAGAAAGTGATTTGCCGAAGAACGTGACCCTTGAGCCCGAAGCCAAGGCTGGTGTAGATGTCTAGTTTGAGCCTGAAGAGAACCAAGGCAAACAGCTAAGCATAATTGTCTCCTACTTTTTGAAATGAAATTGTTACTATGTATCGCTATAGGTTGCATGTGGGTTATCTTATTGCATTATCGGAACCTATGTTTTTGTTATTATGGGCTCCCTTGCTTTGTTATCATATACCTTGTCGCTCGATTAGTATGGGTTATAATAACTTAATCTTGCAATTGCTTAGCCATGCTTAGTCATAGAATGATCACTTGGTAAGGGAAATGGTTATAGGTTAATCAACTCCGTTTGTAATGAGGTTATTTAATGTTGTTGAACAAATGAACATGATGGTTAATTTTGGATACAAGATTGGAGCAGTGTGTAGGGTCACGAAAATAGAGTCTCGGTGACATAGGCCGCTCGAGTCGGTTAAAGACCCAATTGCTATTTAAGTTTTGGTTTCAGGGTTCTTAGTGCAAAACGCATTGACATCATTGTAAACCTTGAAAAGTCTAAGGGTCATTCTGTAAAGGAGAAAGTTCAAGTTTGAACAAAATGCATAAGAATACCTAAAACTTTGGAAATCCGTATAAAATCATAAAAAACGATAAAAATGCAAAATAAATTTTGCTAGTTTCCTGATGCTCATATGACTAGAAAAAATACTTGTTCTTGTGAAATATGTGTTTTTGGTTGCTGAACAAAATGCATCATGTTTAATCTCCTTTTTGTGGGATAAATAGTTCTCACGCTCATAGAACCTTGAAAAATTCATAGTAGCATATTTTAGTGTTGGAAATCCTTCTGTAAAATTTGTGGAACTAAACTGATGATAAAACTCTAGTTAAAAATCGTTCCTCATAATCTGCAGAATAACCATATTTGATTTTTAGTAAATTCTGTATTTGTCAAATCCAACTCAATTTTTTATAGTATATCTCATGTGTAGGAGGAAAGCTCCAGTAAAAATATCATATTCATATATTAGCAGATGCTTCCTGAAACATTTATTCATGTTAAAAGCTAATTTATTTAGTAAAGGAAATTGCTACTAGACATTTAGGCTAGCAAATGATTAATTATGCTCTTCATCAGCGGCATGATCCTTTCTAAAGAGTTTCTAAACAGTACCAACACACCACAACCTGTTGTCCTTTGAATAATAAGCTTTTAAGAATTTTCTATGTGTACACAATCACCATCAAAATAAAAGCTATGTTTTCTTTCCAACCAACCTTGTTTTGTGAAGAAAAGAATTGTTACAAACTTGTGTAGGTGAATGTGGCCAAAAGGAAAGAAAGGTTTATTAACTTATCTGGGTGAATGTGGTCGAAAATACACCCTATGCTTTTGTAATGACTAAAGAAATGAAACCTACGTCATGAAAGGTTATAAATGAAATCTTATGCATATGCATCTCATGTAGAAACTAACCTCGCTGACGGAACCTACGAGCTGGTCCCGGAACCTGAAGGAGGACATGCTCCTACTGAGCTGAACCTGATTGAGATAACTCAAGAACCGAATCAAGATTTGGAAGAGCCCAAGGCTAACCTAGGACAAGAAGGCAAGCCTCGGAGCATACCTCTGGTTTTCCGATTTATGCAATATCCAGTTTACTTATGTTTGTGCATTAAGTTTATAGGAGTTGCCTTGAAACCTTAGTTGCATGCTCCCTGGTACCCATGTTTGAATACTAGCATGATAAGTCATTTATTCACTATGCTAAATAGGGACACGGTAAAAGTCGAGTGATTTCCTATCACTCGCGAGCTAGCCTGTTTACTTATGTTGGAATCATAAGGTTGACGGGCGGGGCTTGGTACTATGTTCTGAAATTATTGATGCCCCGTCTGTATAGAGGAAAAACTGCTAAGGTCGAAACGTGTGGGAGTCTTAGTCAAGTTTTTGAACGTACTAAACACAAGCTGAGAGTATGGGGAATCAGCAAGCCTTGTACCTGATTGAACCGGGGTGTGGACTTTATCCCCGCTCTCTCTCTCTTTGGAACCGGGTTCCCTTGATGTATCATGTGAGTACAAGTGCAGCCACAGCACGGCGTCATTCCGGGGACCGGTGGAGCCTTGTATTCAAGGGAATGGGCCCTGGACACATGCCGGGGATTGATGGAAACCGTTGATATATGTGAACCCATCGTGGTACACATATGTCGTGTGTTTATGTCCACCTTGCAAGGTTAAGAAATCCAATTCAAATCGTCTACTTCTCACAGTTTAGGATTGCTTGACCACCTTTCCTGCATTGAGTAAGAAGAAGCACAAGGATGATGTTTAATATTGAAGCTTGATTAAATTGCTTGTTCTACCATGCTAAAACATGAAAACAAGGATCCACTTTAGAAGCTTTTGGCAAAAATAAACCCCTCAGCCAAAAAACCTTGCATGTCTAGGAGTCGGTGGATTAGACACCACCCAACGGGTAAGTCTTGCGGAGTATTAGTATACTCAGTCTTACTTGTGGCTATGTTTTCAGGTAATGTTGATGTGGATGACATGATTGCCAGTGTGACTTGGTCGTACCAGCTCCCTCCGAGATGGACGGTTGAGTGGGACCCATCCTCGGTGGGTGAGGACCGTGGTGAGTGCCATCATGGACAGCTTCACCATGGTATCGTGTATCGACGTCAGATTATCATTATTTTTCTGCTGCAATTGAACTCTGAACACTTTTTATGATTTTGAACTATGAACTAGTTTATGCATTTGAACTTGGTTTGTAATAACTTAATTGGGACCTCTGTAATATTCATCTGGATTGTTGTAATCTTTGGGCTTGTCATCGTACAAGTATTGTATGCTTGTTTCGATCGAAAATACGTGGTTATATCGGGTGAAACCTGACAGACTACCATTTTGATCTGATTAAAGTGTCTATTCGCATTTGAGACGATATTTAGCACACTTTAACCGGGTTAATTTAGATGGTTCTACATGAGATAATTTCCTATAGTATAGAGGGTCTTTTTGTAAAACTACAAGGGGCGTGGGTGGGCGGCAAGACTTCCGGTGCCTTCAATCACCAGCAGTCTTTAAGAAAAATCTGATTGTGAGGAGCAAAAGCCACGAGGTGTCCATCTCTAGATGATTTTTTCCTGCTGATTCTTAATGAATCAGTCACATAACCTACATTTTGCCATTTGCTCCATTTTGAACATTCCTGAAATCTTGTTTTTACGTGCCCTTATACATACTGTAAACATCATATAGTACTCTCTCTATCCTATGAAAAGTGCAATTCTAATTTTTCAGACATATTAGTGGTGGTGCGAAAAAAAAATTTACCCTTATTTATTGACCACATGCAATAAGTTTTGGCATGCAAATCAAATCTGACCACCTAAAGGATTGCACTCTTTTATAAATATTTCTCAATCACTAGAATTGCATTTTTCATGGGACAAGAGGGAATATTCACTACGGGAATCAGGATGTTTGCCGAGTGCCCCAGGCACTTGGCGAAACCCCAAAAACACTCGGTAGAGTGTTTGCCGAGTGTAACACTCGGCACACTCCACACGGCAAAAAATCTCTCGGCAAACAAAACTTTGCCGAGTGTTTTTTGGCGGGCACTCGGCGAAGCTTTTGCCAAGTGCCCAAAAAACACTCAACAATATTTTTTTGAAAAAAATAAAAAAAAGCACGTCGCCGGCCACCACAGCCGCCGGCCGGCACCACCACCACCGCAGCCCCACGCCAGTCACCACCACCACCACCACAGCACCACAGCCCCATGCCAGCCACCACCACCACCACCACGATAGCCCCACAGCCCCACGCCGAGAAACTCGAACGTTCCGGCTCCATGTCTCAAG